>NC_056750.1:129246437-129327851 GCF_019279795.1 Protopterus annectens
ACTCCATTACCATACACTCAGGTTTCACGCTCTTCCACCATCTCATTAAGCTATCATTGCCTGTTAATTCCTCTGTCAAACATTATTTATTTGTTTTACATTTGTTGACCGGGATAGTCCAACTGTATATATGTCCACTTGAAGCGGAGGCCCGGGGAGAAAAGCTCCACATACCAAAAAAAGAGACAGTCCATACATCACTGACTGATGAACTCAGGCAGACATGTTTAGAAAAATACAGACAAAGAATACAGGTGGATATCAATATGCACAATGTGCAGACTTACATCTGATTGGCAAAGACGTATCAGAAAATGTAAACATAGAATACAATCAGATCTCATAATTCACAATGCTTAGACATTCAAATGCTATGAGGCATAGATACTTGGCTAAACAGCAGGTTGGGTAGCAAGACATTTATTAGTGAAGTTGTTAGTTAGGTTTAGAACAAGAGCACAGGCAATGACATGGCCTTTCCCTTTTGCCATCTTTTACTCATCGTGTTGATTCTTCATCACATACCTACTTGTATACTTTCTCATCATGTTCCTTAATCAGGTATGACAAGCATTCAGGAAACTCTTAAGACCTTTAGAAAATATGTTATAAGATCACATACCAGAAGCCTCATTCATAGGTACCATTAAAAGTTTAAGTATGTAGACATGGAACCAAGTGCCACTAAGGACTTTGATCATTAAGATGCCATTAGAACTGTATGGTTCACCCTCATTAATACCGATGACTTAATGTCACAAGGAAACAAATACATGTGACTTTTACTTAGAACTAAGGAACAACTCCTCAGTTGCTTACA
The DNA here is from genome assembly GCF_019279795.1 of Protopterus annectens. Taxonomy (NCBI): domain Eukaryota; kingdom Metazoa; phylum Chordata; order Ceratodontiformes; family Protopteridae; genus Protopterus; species Protopterus annectens. The sequence goes on from NC_056750.1 coordinate 129,247,258, forward strand.
CTTTTCCCAGGAATATATTTTCTCTATTTTTTGTATTTAAGGGCAACAGAGAGTGAACTACATCAGCATTTGAGTGACTTGCACAGTCTGCAAATTTCAGTTATTTTCCTAGTCAAGTGGCGACTTTTGGAGAAGTTCATTTATTTTTCATAGAAACATTATTATATAATGTCTTTTCAATTGCAGTGACTAGGCAATCTTCAAAATGTTGTGTGAAAGAAAGCACATTCAATTCTGTACTGTTCTTTATCAGTTCAGTACATGGGCGTTAAACTGAATAAACTATATCAGCATTTATAAATAACTTCCACAATAGTGTATATTTCATTTTGCTCTAGGGGAAGGGACATTTATATCTACAAAAGTCTACATACTTTTAATAAAAATATTTAATGTAATGTGACCAATAGCCTTTAATCTATTCCAGCTTTCATATTTCTGGCCTTAAAATGAACCAAGTTAAAAGCAGCTAAGCAGAGGTGCCGGAAGATACTTAAGGATGGGGGGGGGGGGGGTCCAGTGGTGTGTGTGTGTGGAAGGCATGTAGTGACCTGAAAAGGGCAATTTTTCTTTTTTCTTTTACCATTAACTGTGATGATGCACATACATGATATATCTTGAATAGCTGCTTACAGAGTCAACTGTAGTTGCATTAAGAATAATTCCACATAAATTTCATATTAAAATTATCAGTGAAACTACTTTCTCAAAACACCCTATTCCAAGTGTAAATGAGACATATACTTTCACCTGAATGCATGGCCTTTGAGTATACTATTCACAAAGACTGTGTGTGCTAAAAACCTATATGAGTAAATAAAGGGAGGGCAGAAGTTTTAACAGGTAGCATTAAACTATGGCTTCTGTATGGTATTTGAGTGGTGCAACACTTAAACTACATTGTGGTAAACAACAATTGTAATTGCTATATGGCAGGACTCTGTGGTTTCATTCTGTTTCTGGCCATAGTCCAGACAGCGTAGTACACTTTATATTGTGAAAGTAGATATAGTGAAGATAGGTTGGCCATTTCCAGGTTCAGCATGAAAAGTATACAGTGAGCTGTCAGCACTATAGTCAGAAATAGATGAAAACCAGAGTCCATGCTTCTGCTTTACCTGGTACGTCCTAGCATGTGAGGGCAATACATGCTGGTTTCTGAGTTTGATTAAAAGAATACACACACACACACACACACACACACACACACACACACACACACACACACACACACACACACACACACACATAGACACACTCATACACAGACACATTTAAAAAAGGAAAACTGAAGCACCAGGAAAACATTAGTTTGGGACAAGAATATGATATAAAAGAACTTGAGCAAGAGGGAGTGTATAAATACTTGGGAACTGATGAAGGATCAGCAATAAAACATGAACAAATGTGAATAAAACTCAGTAAGGAATACTTTAGAAGACTTAAATTAATCCTGAGAACAGCATTGACATCTAGGAACAAGATCAAATCAATTTGCCCTTCCTGTCTTAACTTACAGTTTTGGAGTGATTGACTGGCCCCAAAAAGTGTTGGATAGATTAGATATTAAAACAAGAAGGATGCTTCATGCTCACCAAATGATTTATAAAAAAATCAGGGTATACCAAGATTATATGTTCCCCGTTCCAAAGGAGGGATGGGCCTGCTTGAAACTGATTACATGTATAGATCAGCAATTGTGGGATTCCACACATATCTACTGACCTCACAAGATCCAAATGTAGTGAAAGTTTTGAAAAATGAGGAAAATAATTTAAGATGACTTCTCTGCTTAATTTAGCAGAAGCATATCGAGATCAAGCAGGAATGGAAATCAAACCAGAAGTGGATAAAAATCAGGCAACAACTGAATGCTCCAAAAAACAAAAGAAAGAATATAAGGTGAAGGGCCAGATAAAAAGGCAAGAAACATGGAAAAAACATAAATATAGTTGCAAGTATAGAAAACATCTGGAAGAGCCTCATGTTGATCAAGAATGAACACAGGAATGGTTAAGGAGAGGAGAATTCAAACAAAGAAATGAAAGGCTAATATTGGCAGCCCAAGACAGTGGGCTACATACACGCTGGCTTACAAAGTCCATTGAACATGTGGGAGAAACAGACAAATGTAGGTTTTGTGGAATCAAATTGGAAACAGTCACACACCTTGTTGCTGGTTGAGACGAACTAATGGCAGAGGGACTGTATACTGAAAGGCATAATAATGTGGCGAGACTGCTGCACTAGAGATTGTGCAAACATTATGGTATTGAAGCGGCTGAAAAACACTGGAAACATGAGCCACAGAGAATCATAGAAAATGATGAGGTTTATATCACATGGGATCACCCAATACCAACAGTTCAAAAGATACATGCTAGAAAACCGGATTTTGTGGTCCAAGAAAAGAGGACAAAAGTAGCATTGATCATTGAAATCACCACACCCAGTCACTACACTGTCTTGCATACAGAGAGACACAAAGTCATAAAATACCAGGATCTGCAGGCCGAAATGAGAGCCACATGGAAGAAAGATATCCAGATAGTTCCAATAGTAGTGGGAGCAACGGGTCTTATAAAAAAGAATTTACAATCGTATTTAGATATGTTGCCAATTCATGTAAACCTGTATGAATTGCAGGAGGAGTCATTACTGGGCACATTGCGGGTGCTGCAAAGAGTTCTTTTGACTGACATCAAAGAGTGAAACAATACTAATTTCATGAACTTTAATCATACTTTGACTTAGGAATGGGGTCCAGTCTCGTCATGGTATTAGAAACCTAAAAGACTTAGAGAAATAAAAAAAAACACACACACACACACACACACACACACACACACACACACACACACACACACACACACACACACACACATGCATGCGTGTACACGTACACACACACACACACACACACACACACACACAAACACAGACATACATACACATACACAGACACATGTGCACACATGTAGACACACACGTGCAGACACGTATACATACACACATGTGTACACATGTATGCACACACACACACAGACATACACACATGCACACACGTGTGCATGTGCACACATGTATACACACACACACACACACACACACACACACACACACACAGACACACACACATACACACGTGCACACATATATATATATATATATATATATATATATATATATATATATATATATATATATACACACACACACACACACACACACACACACACACACACACACACACACACACACTCACAGACTTTGCTACTTAAATCTGGATTTTGAGTTTTCAGTCCAACTTATACTTCAACTGTAGAAAATAATATTGAAATAAAATGCAAATTTGCATGTAAACATTTTGAGCTGTAGAAAAGTACAGTTCTGTAGGCAAACTTACTATAACGTTAGATGTTCTAATACCCCCTACTGCAGTAGCCTGTTATATGTGTTATATTTTGCAAAGCTTTATGGCACCTTCCACTTTGACAGGTTGAGCTGAGCTGGTTAAAAAGACATGTTTAGGCACCAAGGCCTTCAGAGCTTTCATGCTAACTGAGAGAGGGAGGATGAGCCCTGAGAAGACAAAACAACAGGGATAGAGGGAGGAAGAGTCTACTGTAGCAGTGATCATTTGAACATCTACTGCTATGGTAAATTTATTTACACAACTGTACTATGTTCTTCACATTGATCATTGCTGCAATAGCCTAAGCATTATGGGTACATTACCATGGCTTAAAACAACTGATCGGAAGTTCTGAAAAATTTTGTAATGTCAAGATAATACCCAAACTCTCTATGGACATCCAAAGTAGAAAGTATTCTTTTACTCTCATTTTGGGGTTCAGAGAAGAACACAGGGAGATGGATATGTTGGCCTTAACTACATTTGGATACCACTTTAACCATTAAAGAAGGATTAGTTCTCAGGGAAACCATGTCCTGTGGAAAATGGAATAAGGTTGACCCATCATAAGAGTTTACAACTGAGTCAGTCTTCTTGCAGAAGTCAGAGCAAGCAATAAAACTGTTTTCCATGTTAAAAACCTCAAGTTAGCCCGATAAACTGGTTCAAATGGAGCAAGTGTTAGGTTCTCTCACACAAAATTAATGTACCAAGGAGGAGCCACTGGTTTTCTTGGAGGTCTCTTAATGCAAAAGCGCTTTCAAAAACATTTTGACATGGGAATGCCTAGAAAGAGGGGGATTCATGGGCAGACAGGCTGCAATGGCAAACAAATGAACCTTGACTTGAGGAGTAAAAGAGGTGATAGGAAAGCAACACACACAAATATTGTAAACACGAGAAACACTACTCAATGTTTTTGGCACCAAGTAGAAACCACTTTCCATTTGCTAATATATGATTTTGTAGTAGAGGGTTTTCTTGCCCCCTTTAGTACCTCCTGCACATCCACAGGAGCTTAAAAGGTACTAGGACCCTAAGATCCAGGCAGTCAGTTGCATTTGTTTGGGATTGGGATGTATAAAATGCCCATTATTTTTTCATAAATATCGTTATTAAATTGCCACTTATGACATAGACAATTATACATTTATATAAATGAAAACAAACCATATTGAGATATTTTCAGTTGCAAACATTATATATCACTTATAATCAATCCAGTCATTGTCAGTCAAGCATTACAAAGCTCATTCAAATCCTGACTTCCCTTAAACCTCTTTCCTACTCCAAAACATTATTCTCTATGTATTCTTCAAACAATTCCAATTTTCTTCTATGTAATTTGCTTCTACCCCTTTCTAAAGATCAGATCCCACTTCCAGTTGTTTTATCTCTATTACTATATTCACTACTTCTAGTACAGTTGGTTTAGACTTTGATTTCTATTTTCTAGTAATTGGTTTCTTGGCAGCCCCCAGAATTAAACTCGGCAAGCCCTTGCGCATCTATATCACGTCAAACTTTATTGATCAAAGTAGTAAAATTTCGAATAATGTAAAAAAAAAATCACTACAAAAAAAAAAAAAAAAACTAACTATAGTGGGCAGGGGAAAGCCCCCCCCCCTGCACCCCCCACACTCCCCCTACTTAAATATACTAACTCCAGGACTGCACTACATTGAGGTAAATGGAAATCTCCTCTTTACGGAGATTTCCGTTTACCTGTGCGGTGTTCTGGACTTTCGACATTGTCGTGTCGACAGTATCATATTCAATATTGTTGGCTTATGACAATGTGAACTAGACCCGGCCTTACTTATGTCTAGGTAATTCTGATTTTGTATCACAGCTCAAAAAAGTAATTTCTTTGGTTACATCAATTTGCTCACCCAGTATTTCTGAGACAGTAGTGTGCAGGGAATTTTTAAAGTCTGCCAAGTCATTACACTCCCAAATATGTCCCCATTTACCTTTTTCATTCCTGTTCTTGTGTGACTAGATCCAGTATGTGAGGAAACTTGTAGATATTGCCCCTGGCCAATGACAAAAAAAGAGGGACCACTGTTGCCCGGGCCAGAAGGGAGTCCCCATGGTGATCTTGGGAGATTCCTTCTGAATCTTCAGAATTACTTTGAATATCAGTGGAAATAGTAGAAAAGTGTACAGGAATATTCCTGTCCAAGGAAAGAACAAGGCATCAGTCTTCAAGGCCTTCTTACATGAAGTCCTGGAGCAGAATTTTGCCAGCTGATTGTTCATTGAGAAGGCATAAACTTCCCACCGATGGAAAGATGCCTGACCTAGTTTCCATTCATGTGAATCTGGCTTTGTCCTGTCCAGCTTGTCAGCCACACACCTTTGTTCTGATAGAATATAGGAAATAGAGTGAAATTCTGCTATAAAGCTATAACAAGTGATAACATGGCTAGTCTGTGTAGTGATTAAGACCTGGCTTTTCCTTGCTTGTTTATATATCACACCACTGTGGTATAGTCCGTAAGAACTTGAAGTGGTTCTGGGGAATCAAAGGTGATTTAGGGGAGTTGAGTGCTTTGATAAGGGCAAGCATCTCTTTTACATTCATGTGCTTGTAACTGTCTTTGCTGTCTCAGATACTTTGCACTTTTAACCCCCTTAACACTGATCCCCAAACAAAGTCCAAGGTGTCTGTGGTGAATGACTGTTTTGGAGCAGGAGGATAGAAAGAGAGACCTGCATTAAGGGTACTTGATGTCTTACCCAAGTTATTTCTCTTCTCATACATCCTAGAACTGGAATATAAAACAATAAGTGAGATGGTCACTGAAAAACCAATCAGTAAAAACAAAATGAAAACTCCAGCAAGGCTAGAACTTCCACTGAGTGACCTCCCAAACCTCTTGTATCAGAGGCACATGGGATATATGCAAATGACCCTTATGAAGATCAGGTGTTTTAGCTAATTGGCAAGTCTGAATGCCCATGACTTGTTTCATTGTTTTAATGGACAAAGAGAGGTCACTCAGTGGAAGTTCTAGCCTTGCTGGAATTTTCATTTTGTTTTTATTGATTGGTTTTTCAGCGACCTTCTCACTTATTGTTTTAGTTTGTTGTTTGGGATATTTTGCAGTAACCCTAATGATAATGGACATCAGCTGGGTAAAACAGCCCAGTGTTTCTTATGCTTAGTCAAGCACTCTGCTTGTGCTGTGCTGATGAGGTCATAACAAGGCCGAAATATGCATATGCACAGCTAGTGGGGTTTGGCTATATTGGCCTGAAATTGTACATTAAAACAACGAAACAAGTCTTGGCCTTTCAGAATTGCCAATTAGCTGAAACACCTGATGTTCATAATGGTAATTTGCATATATCCCATGTGCCTCTGATACAAGAGGTTTGTGGGGTCACTCATTGGAGCCTTGCTGGAGTTTTCATTTTGTTTTTAGAACTGGAATCTGAAAAGATAATAGGTGTTGGTGCTAGGACGCAAAACCATACCTCTCAACTGTACATATTTTCAAAGAATGTCCAGATTTTTGCTTCATATTTTTGGCATGTTTCTCATAAAATTGTGTTTTTTTTTTGGTAAACCTCTGGCAAATCATTCAGGATTTAAACCAGACAATAACAGCGGCACAGTGGTGCAGTGGTTAACATTGTCACCACCTCACAAGAGGTTCTCGGTTCGATCGATTCTCGGCTGGCCTTGCCTTCTGTGTGTGTTGTGTGTTCTTTGTGTTTGGCATTCCGGTTTTCTCTTCTCCCTCCCACATCCCATCAAAGACATGCATGTGGAGCATTTTCTCCGCTGCCAGCAGCTGAAAACAGGCTCTGTCCCTAGTCGTCGGTCATTCGGTCAACAAATAAATAAACAGACATTTGAGTTTCAGACTTCATACTCTTCAGAAAATTCATGCTAATGCAAAAACTGTTATGCTATAAACTTTTTAAGTTTGCAAGAACAATATTTTAAAAAGTATCTCTATTTGGGGCATTTGTCCCCTTGTATTTATGGTTTTGTCCAGATTTCTTGCTCTAAAAGTTTGAGAGGTATGAAAGAGACTTCAGATACCATTGTATCTTTTGCATGTGGAGTCTGGAAGAGGTATCATGAGAATTATAGATGCCATGGGGCTCAGAATCCTGAAGTATTCCCTTCATTGCCCTCTAAGCGGACCTCAACAGCCACAGAAAACATTACTAACCCCTGGTCCATAGTGGCTCTTGTGACATCCCCTACTCTGGGTCAGTAATCAAGGAGCCTGAATCCTTGCCACTGCCGCTGGACAGGGATATTCACTTGGAAGAAAAATGGGTACACTCAATATTTCCAGATGCAACTTTGCCTCAAGCACAATTTCCCTTATGAGCACACAGGGAACACATTCATTCCTGGGGTTGGTTCCTCTCTCCTCATCCAGATTCCCAATATGATTTCCCACTGGCACAGCTGTAAGGTTGAGTCCTCAGCTGAGTGTCCAAGTCAAGTTCTCCAGCACCCTCTCTGTGAAACCAGTGTTTCATGTCCCTGCTCCAAGCTGCTGACACACACACACTTTGAAATTTGATTTTCACACACACACATACACACACACACACACACACACACACACACACACACACACACACACACACACACACACACACACACACACACACAAACACACCCGAGGAAGGTCAGCACAGATTTACTTGCTATGCTCCCTTCTGCCCAGACTATAAGGTAGTTACACTGCTACCAGACACCCCACGGCCAGCTACTCCAATGCGCTTACAAGGGTACCCAATTATACAGTGTGAAATTAATATTAATGCAAATGATAGTGTCTGGCCAGTACAGTAAGATTTTCAGGAATGGCCACAGTTTCACCAAAGAGATATAAGACTTCTCAAAGCTTAAAATAGTCTCTAAATGTCCATCTACAATGAAAAGTTTAAATAGATTTAATAATATTCGAAAAACAGCCACAAAAGTAACAATATAAACCAATAAGTCAGTCCCAGGTACCACAAGACCAGGAATAAGTCAGAGTTCTTGTAAAATCCACTTTAATATAGGCACAAACACATGAACGCACACATTAAAAAAACAGTGTTTTCGTTTAAATCACTTCATCAGATGTGGGTCAGAGAACAAAATAATGGCTTTTATAATCCTCAGGAAAGTCCAACTTGGTAGAAGCCCATTTTCAATGGAGGCCTGTACAGAACAGTAACATGAAGCCCTGGGAGCTACAGGGTGAAAGCACTTAGTCTTTTCTGCAATAAAGTTTGTCAGGTATTACCATTCTGTACAGGCCTCCACTGATGATGGGCTTCTACCAAGTTGGACTTTCCTGAGGATTATAAAAGCCATTATCTTGTTCTCTGATCCATATCTGATCAAGTGATTTAAACGAAAACGCTGTTTTTTTAATGTGTGCGTTCATGTGTTTGTGCCTATATTAAAGTGGATTTTACAAGAACTCTGACTTATTCCTGGTCTTGTGGTACCTTGGATTGACTTATATTTAATAATAAATAATAAAAGAACACGAAAATACTAAATATTTATTAACAATAAGCACTAGAGTTTCGGTCACAGGAAATATTAAAAATAACACAGGTGGACAGGTTGGACAGGTTCACACAGTTACAGGAAAGCAATACTTAACTAATCTCACTATATTTTTTGACTGATTTAAAGAATTATTATTCCCTGGTTACTTACTAGAGCAAGGCAAGATGAAGCAGGTGAGGGGTCCTCCCTTGTCAGGTTCCAAGAACAGACTGCTCTGAGACATCAGTCTCACCTAGTATTAAACATTATTTTTGTTCTAGATTACAGAATGACATCACATACATTTGGTCGTCTGACTTTTAGTTCCCATGTTTCCCCCTTGGCTCGAAGCTGTCAGAATTTATCACATATGCGTCAATAATACACACACACACACACACACACACACACACACACACACACACACACACACACACACACACACACACACACACACTCTTGCTAAGATTCGATGCAGCTTCTGAAAGTCATAAAGCCATAAAACACTTCCTCTTTTCCTACAGGAGGTAATAAACCACACTTCTTACAGACAATGCATCTCTAGCTTCATTCAAAATTGTGAGATAATATCTTTACTGCCTAGGCCCAGTATTTTAATTTATTGCTATTTTTAAAGTTTGAGAATAACATCTTCTCTTCCAGTATCCTCTGTTAAAACATATACATTTAAACAGTTGCAGTAGTACATGTATATTTGTTTTTCTGTCCAACAGGGCATGCTACTGGTACATTTTTAACACAAGCAGCTTCATAAGTACATTTTTTAACACAAGCATCTGTACAAATCAGTTTGATATACAAATGACATATAATTATTTACAAAATTCCAGCTAGCTCTACTGGCATATGTTTCATATCCATTGCCCTAATTTTGCTGTCATAGCTGGCAAAATCTCACATCATCACAGCTGTATGTACAATACCAGTGGAATCTGGGGAAAATGGAATATATCTAAATATAGATCTATTTCTTCTGTGGAAGGAAAGCTGTTTGTACTGAGGTTCTCTTGGAATCCCAACCTACGTAGGAGGTCTCTCACTAAAGAGAGATGCCTGACACTTTGAAGGACAGTCTGCATAGATAAATAAGTCATCTAAATATGGAAGAAAGTGGATATCCTGTAGACTGCAATGTGCTATAACTGGAGCTAGACACTTTGTGAACCCTTTTGGGGTAGTGGATGGCTCAAAGACTAAGAGAATGGATAATGTGATCCAGACACATAAACCTTAAAAAACATCTAAAGCCTTAATATATAGGAATGCAATGATAAGAATCTTTTAAATCTCAGGTTACCAAAAATCTCAAATGGGGAAGAAGGATAAAAAGGTTATGCTATAGTCTTGAACATGGACACTACCACAAACTAGTTTAAGGAAAAAGGTCCATAACTGATCTCCAAGCATTTTCTTTCTTTAACATCAGAAACATCTGTGGATGAAAACCTCGTTCCCACTGGAAAAGAGGAATTCTTTTTATTACTCCCCATAAATCATGTGCTGTAGAGCAGGAGGGAACAGAAGGGTTTGGTCTGGCAGATGTGGAATAATTCTCTGAAAAGGAGTGATCACTTCCCACTGCCATCTGCACCCTGGCTGAATCTGTTTCAGAACCCATTTGTCTGTTGTCAAAGAGAGAAATAGAGATTCAGACTTTCTGGAAGGGATAAGAGACTGCCAGGGTGGGAGGGAGGACAAGGCCCCTTATATAGTCATTCTGACTTATTTTAATGTCCTTTTTTCTGGAGGGTTCCTGCTTTCCTTTAAGGAATCTCCCCACCATCATTGTTTCTTAATGTGTGTTTACCAACATATTGCTGAGGTTGTTTGTTTTGTTTCTTGCCACAGCTGGACAAGGGATCAAAAAAAAAAAAGAGAGAGAGAGAATCTGAGAGATTCCCTGTATCAGATTAACCCTCTTATTACATTTTTTACAACCTTTGCAACAGTGGCACCAAAATCCCTATCCAAAGGTGAATTTAAAATCTCATTTTTTAGATCTTCTAGGAGGTCCCGAGAAAGAAACAATGCAAACCTCCTCAACACAGTACCAGTGGCACCTTCAATGAATGTAGTATCTACAGTCATAAACACACTTTAAATGAGCAGTGACCTGAAAAATAAAAGAAACCAAACCACACAAAGAATTTTCCAGACAGGAAGGAACTGCAGATAAAACATTCCTCATATTTTCACAATTAGTCAGAATAAACTACAACATATGAGACTGAAAATAAAAATTCTAAAAATTAAAGTTGCAGATGCAAACACTTTTCCACAAACTTAAATTGTTTTATAATCCTTGTCAAAGGGGGAAAGATTATAGTTAAAATGTTTGGCAGCAGCTGGATTAACTAAAGCTATAGCTGCTGAGTCATGTTTGGGAAGACTGTATAAAACATAAAAGATCGATAACTTTATATATTCTATTTTCCTTTTTAGGGGCAACAGGGTGAGAATTATGAAAACAGCAGGCAGTGACACATACTTCCTCCAGAGCTGGCAGAACTGGGGAAATGGGTGAAGGTTATGGAAATTCTGATAGGATTTCTGGGAGCCCGCTGAATACATTTAAACATTCTAGAAATAGTCTAGGAGAAAGAAAATCATTGACAAGGAGATTCAGGTAGCATGCTGTCCTCTGAGTCTGAACCAGAATTCTGAGGGGGAAATGTATCTATTCCAGCACATTCCTCTCTGGATTTAACTTCTTGATTCACTTCAGGAAAAGAGTAGTCCCCTTTTATCTTAACAGAAACCACATGATAAGAAAGGTCACTAGACTGTACAAGACACTGAGCAAGACAATAAATTACTCCTGTCCAGTGAAACTGGAGTAGGAGAAGCCATAAGCTTAGTTTTGTTTCTTTTTGACAGGAAAATTAAGGCAAACACATTTTAAGGGCAGAAATAGCTTCCCCAGTAATGAGCACAACATTCTGTTTAAGAAGTGGCACCTTTTCTGTTCCTTCTCACAACACCAACAAAAGTGGCTCTCACCTATTCACTAATGGGACCCCAACAACTTCAGAGGAGATTGTGAATTTCCAGTTCATAGTGACCATATTTGCCACACTAAAGGGATCTGGCAAAAAGGAAGGGTGGTTTGAGAAACTAGCTTGGCCACAGCAGAGTCTCTCACCTGTGCCTTAGGCAAATTACCAGCCTGCTGAGGTGGAAAAAGCTGCTTAGTTAATGTTTTTAACACCTTTATTGAATTATCACCTAAAACATAGGCAAACATACATTTATATAAAAGAAACCAAACCATGTGAGGAACTTCTGCTAGCTGAGAATTAAGAGGAATGATCTTTGAGATATAAGGAGATATTTATTGACAATTACTCAGATAAAAGTTAGTTGACTGAGTAGCACTAACCACTCCAAGATATTAAAACGAAGAAATAAACCACTCCAACTGAAGAGTCCTTAGTTAAAAATTGCTAATTGGCTAACTGATTAATTGTTTTATTATTCTTAAGATGATGAATGTGATTATATAACCTCACAGTTTTATCTTGTTGTTCATGGTCTGAGGAAGTTAAATAAAATTCTTTAAGTTTTTTAGATTGGTCGTGGTGAGTCCGAAGTTTTGTTTCATCAACACTCCAAGATATTGTTTCTGTGTGGTCAAAACCACCACATCTTCCATGCACTGGTATATTATAATCCCACCACACCTTCCATGCACTGGTATATTATAATCTCTTGAAGTCACCGTTTCACAATAAAAAAGCTGATTTCCTGATAGAATGAATTTGCACCAAAACACATTTGTTGAGTAATAGTTGCTGAATTTTACATTGTCGAATATTACAATAAAATGAATAATTATTATTTTCTTTTTTTAATTTCTCCAAGTCTTTTGGGTTTCTAATACCATGATGGGAATGGACCCCATTCCTAAGTCAAAGTACAGTTAAAGTTCATGAAATTAGTATTATTTCAATCTTAGATGTTAGCCAGAAGTGCTCTTCCCAGCACCTGAAATGTGCCCATCAATGACTCCTTTTGCAATTCATATGGAGGTACATGTATTGGTAACATATCCAAGTATGATTCTGAGCATCCAAGTGCTCCAGATTATGCGGAACACTCCTCATTTAATGATGAGCAAAGCACTGTTCCGCACTGAACAGCTGTGGCTCTGCTACATGCCTTCTGATTGGTTTGTGTACCACAATTACTGACAATCAGCATCACAGTATACAAACCAATGCATAGCTCTCTGCTGCCCTTCCACATTACACAGCATTGGCTGTGCTCTACAGTTTTTGATTGGCTCATATACCACATTTACAGCTAATCGCAAACGCAGTATATGAGCCAATCAAGTAATGAGTCTCAGGAGGATGGGAGCCAATGATGCTAGCCACAGATCTTCATGAACAAAGTAACTCTAGCTGTCATCACGTGTTATAGTGTGAGATATAACACCAGGAGTTGGCAGAATCATAGGTCTCAGCCTCTTTCTACTTTATGTTTTGTATGCTAAAAAAGATAACTGAACACTTGTTAAAAGCGTTTTTGTAGTGACAGACATGTCGGGTTGTCCTGTCCAAGGAAGACATGCCTACAGGCAGAGTTTAGGTAGTGGAAGTTTGATCTTAAGAGCAGTATATCTTGGTTGCAGATTTAGTATTTTCCTTCCATGAGTGACATAGTCTGCCCAACCCTAAGGAATCGGTAAAATGGTAGGCAATAAGTACATTTTGCACTTGGGTTGTATGTGCACGTCCCAACTTTTCCCTTTTGTCAGCGATGATTTTCTTTGTTATACAAGTGCTTTCATTATTGGAAGCACTGTGTAAGTGTCTGTAAACTTGCACCTTATTTTTAAGTGCTGTCTTAATTTGGCAGACTTTTTCTAGCTGCAAAGTATAATTGCTTCAGCTGTGTTCTGCCTTTTGTGAGTGCAGGTAATCATAACGTTTTTTTTTTTTACCACTTCTCTCTTTGCTTTTCTACAGTCTGTGTTCATCTGCACGCTGATGGGAAACCGAATATCTGAGTGGTGGCTCACTTTGCTCCCTTTTTGCCCCCCCCCCTCTCTCTCTGGCAGCCCTCCCCAGTAATCAGACCCTTTAATGGAGTTCCCAGTATTACAACAACTCATCCACTGAAACTTTAAGAATTTATTCTTTCACGTCATACTCAACTGTATGATTCATAAAACAGTGTAAGAAGTAACAATGGTGTGCCAGCTATATAATCCTCTACAAGAATATACAGTATATACCGAATCATGTTTGGGAAAACTGGTAAACATAATGCACAAATGTAATTATTTGAATAATGTTACATTATCTCTCTTGTCTAACAAACTTTTACCATCATAAACTTATTCTCAACAAACCACCAGTACATAACAGCTGCAGTCTGTTAATGACATTTGCCTGAGGGTACCGGTTCAGCTTGTAAAACATGTTACTGTAATCTGCCTGCTATGTGGAGAATTTCACTTTCTTACTAACATGAACCTCTACTTTTTTGCTTTTTCAGCTGTGTAACATCACTTGCAGACTTAAAACTTTAAAACAAACTTGAATGTAAATGATTAACAAATATTTATTACTTTTGGCTGCTGTAAGTGCAAACTACCACTGCAAATCTGCTCCACACATGGAAAGAGGTCTAGATTAAGAATCCCATTAAAATGTGTTTTTTGCATTGCTTTGTAAATGTAGAACCTAGTGTAAATTGTCTTGTTGGTATAGCTAGATTTCCATGGCCAGTCAAGTTAAAAAAAATTCCTGTTTCAACAGATGTTCATCCTTTTGATCACTGCTACAGTAACCTTAGCTGTATGACTTATAGCCTGCCAAGGATGTAACAGAGACAACTTCTAAAGCTTTAGGGCACCTTCCACATGCAGGCAGAGCAATTGAGGAGCTGTGGGCAGCAGCAGAGACTCAATATGGTGTCCTATAAGGGGAAGAGTTGTATAGACCAGCTGCTTTGGCATCTACTGCGGTCTGCAGTAGGAGAACGTGGATCACAGACAGAGTGCAGTGCAAGGCTAGCCACGTGGTGTAAAATATGGCTCTAAGTGATTTGATCATATTGACTGTCACCAAATGGGCATGAGTATGTGCCAGTGATAAGTGGGTTGAGGACCCGGCCTACTCTGGCTTACACCAGGGACTCATGCTAACAGTGGGTGGGGTGTATGTGCCCCTATTGGCAAATGTATGCCGGCCGTCAACCCCAATGCTGTGTGTCCAGTTGCCCAGCAAGATAGGAACTGGGAATTTGAGCTAGCCTGTTCAGTGGTATATTGGCAGGCTAGACTAGCAGATTATAAAATAAAAGGTTTTGGATCTGAGAAGTGTCTTATTGAGTTTTACAGATGTTCTACCATGCTCCATGGCAATGGCATGTTTTACGCAGTGCGAAAATGGGATATTCCACATTTTTACCATTTTTCACACATTGTTAGGGTCTGTGTTCCACATTAGCCTCTTAAGAGGTTGAGACCTATGGTATGATTGTAAATTATTTTTTAAAAGACCTGTTGCCCCTACTACTACTGGAACTGTCTGGGTATCCTTCTTCCACATTGCCCTCATTTTTGCCTGCAAATTCTGGTACTTTATGACTTTGTGTCTCTATGTATGTAAGACATTGTACTCACTGGGTGTAGCAATTTCAATAATTAATGCTACTTTTGTCTTCTTTTCATGGACTACCATATCTGGTTTTCTGGCATCTATTTTTTGAACCGTTGGTAATGGGTGATCCCATGTGATGTAAACTTGATCATTTTCTATGATGCTTTCTGGCTCATGTTTTCAATGTTTTTCAGCCAGTTCAGTACCATAATGTTTACACAATCCCCAATGCAACAATCTTGTCACATTATTATGGCTTTCCGTATACAATCCTTCTGCCATTACTATATCACAGCAAGCTACAAGATGTGTGGTTGTTTTGAGTTCTATTTTTACAAAACCTGCATTTGTCCGTTTCTCCCACAAGTTCAATGGACTTTGTAAACCAATGTGTACCTGGTCCACTGTCTTGGGCTGCCAATATTAACCTTTGATTTTTTGTTTTAAAGTCACCTCTCTGTAACCATTCCTGCATTTAACATAAGGTTGTTCAAAGAATTTCCTATACTTGCAACTATATTTATGCATTTTCCACATTTCTTGCTTTCTTATCTGATCCTTCACCTTATAGTCTTTCTTTTGTTTTTTGGCACATTCAGTTGCTGCCTGATTTTTATCTACTTCTGGTTTGATTTCCATTTCTACTTGATGCTGATATGCTTCTGCTAAACTAAGCATGGAAGTTATCTTAGAGTTTTACTCCTCATGTTTAAGTACTTTCACTACATTTGAGTCTTGTGAAGTCAACAGATGTATGTGCTGTCCCATGATTACAGATCTATACATGTAATCAATTTTGAGGAGGCCCATACCTCCTTCAGAATGTGGGATATATAATCTTGGTATGCACTGATTTTTATAAATCATTTGATGAGCACAAAGCATCCTTCTTGTTTTCCTAACTTGTCCAACACGTTTTGGTCCAATCAGAGCAAATTAGTTTATAGTTTGGACTTTATTTCTAGATGTCAATGGTGTTTTTAATATTAATTTAAGCCTTCTAAAATATTCCTTGCTGAGTTTTATTCACATTTATTCATGTTTCATTGTTGATCCTTCATCATTTCCCAAATAGTTATACACTCCCTCTTTCTCAGGTTCTTTTATATCACATTCCTGTCCCAAACTGATGTTTTCTTGGTGTTGCAGCTTTCCTGCTTAAAAGGTTGCTTTTGCACATTTATCAAGACCAAATGACATCCTTATATCATCTGAAAAAGTTTTAACCAGTTGCATTTGGGCTTTCAGTTCCTCATCTGATGAACTATACAGTTTTAAATCATCCATAAAAAGAAGATGAGAGGTCTTTACACTTTATTGTTTTCTAGGAGCCAAATTACAGGTATGACCTAATGTGTTAAGTAGACAGCTTAACGGGTTAAGGGCAAGACAGAATAACAGCGGTGACAAGGTGTCATTCTGAAATATCCTCCTTTGAATTTTTATCACTGGAATAATAATTTGTCCTTTATGATGGCTTAATTGCATAGTGGTCTGCCACTGTTTCATGGTCTCTGTAATATAATAGATCAGTGTAGGGTGAATCTTACACATTTTTAAGCACTCTTTTATATATGAATGTAGGATGCTGTCAAATGTTTTTTTGTATTCAATCCATGCCATACTTAGATTCTTTCCCTTTTTACAGTTCTCCACTATGACTTTATTTAACAACAAATGATCCTTTGTTCCATATGACTTTCTTTTATTGTCCTTTTGTTCTATTGCCATGATTGAGTTTTCTTCTAAATGACTATAAACTCTGTCGGCATCAATTCCATAGTTTATACGTCATTGAAAGGCAAGTTATTTGTCTATAATTTTTATGGTAGCTTGCAGGCTCACTCTTAAGTAGGAGCATTATTTTTCTTGTTGTAAGCCAGGTTGGTGTCTGTTCAGGGTGCTCATATATAAATAGTTCTTACTTATGGCTAAATCTTCACAGAAAGATGTTAATACTTTTAACGAGAGGTTAGGTACTGCATCTGGGCCTGGGGTTTTCCAGTTAGAAGCTTTTCTTAAGTTTGTTTCAATCTGTCTGAATGTTACTTCATCCTATTTCATATCCTGTACCTTTGAACTTCTTATTCTTTGTTTTACTTCTTCTATCCATTTAGCATATTTGTTATGTTCCACAGGATCTTCATAAATACTTCTCCAAAATGTATCTATTTCTTCTTTTTTTGATGCTCTTTCAATTCCTTTTATATTGTTTCCCAATTCTCTGTAAAATTTTTTGGGTCATCAATAAATTGCTTATTTTGTACTTTTCCTTTATATTTATCTGTGTATCTTCTAAGTTTTTCTACCTGCGCTGATATTTTAAGTTTATTATTTGCGATACTGCATGATAAATTATGATCTGTTATAATACTGTGCATTGCTTTTATCACGTCTATCTTTCTGAGTATTTTTGTTGATCTGTTCCATTTCTATGTTCTTCTAACAGTGACACTTCTTGTCTTAATTGCTTTATAGTTTTCTATATTTGATACTTCCATGATGGCATTCAAATTCTCCCCTTTCTTTCCCTTACTACCCTGTGTTCTTGTGGTAGAACTTTATCTGTTATTAATTTAGCTGCACAGTAATATGTCCTGTTTACTTCTGTTATATCACATGAAGCTCTATGAACAATCTTAATTACTGTGTTCATTTGTTTTATCAAACTTCTAACTTTTTGAGTTTTATTGACTTTCTGCAGTCTATTTCTTTCATTGATCTTAATATGTATATCTCTCTCAAGCAACCCTTCTATTAGCTCATTTTCTTCTAAACTGAGGGCACATTTTTGCTCTCCATTTCCTGTGGACATTCTATAGAAAGTTCTATATCATCTTCCTGTGGCACATTCTCTTCAATTTCATCCTGTATCATCTGCTGGTCTGTCATATGGGAACTCACTGGCCTGTCGCTCCTCAACATTGACCGTGTCAGAGTTTCCAGTTTCCTGTTCCTTCCCTTGCTGTCCAGCTGCAAGTGAACATTTATACTGATTTCCTGTGGAAGGCTCCAAAATATCTTCATATGGCTACTGACCAGTTGCCTCTCGTTCCAGTTTCTCCTTAATTAGGATATTCATTGCTGTATCCTGCTGTGGTGCTTTCTGAGTTAGATTTTCTACACTGAATCCTTCACTTTGCAGGTGCTCCATAACTTCAGTTTCTATTTCATTACCTTCTCCATTAATAATCTTTTGTACTTTTCCTCTTTGTCTTTTTATTTTTTGTATTGTAAAGTTTTCCATGTCCAGATCCCTTTGCCTATATATTTCTTAAAATATCTTTGGTGCTGCTCTTTTTGTACTGGTTAGTTTTGCTTTCTCCTTTGCATAAGTATTGTACCATGTCAAATCTCTTTTTCTTTCCCATGTCCATATTTCTTCTTCAGGTTTCAACCAATCTTCCAGTTTCTCCTTACTTTGGGGACTCATTCCATCATGCTATGATGTAACCTGTGTTAGACCTTCTACACCAAATCCTTCACGTCACAGGCATTCCATTACTTCAACTTCTATTTTTTAACTCCTACTTTACTAATTTTCTTTTCTACATTCCCTCTTTGTGATATTATTATTATTATTTTTTTAATTTTCCATAGTTGGATGGCTTTTCCTGTATTTCTGTTCAAATATCTTTGGGCTGCCTTTTTTGTATTGATTAATTTGGCTTTCGACTTTGCATAAATATTGCACCATATCAAATCTCTCTTTCTTTCCCGTCTCTATATTTCCTTTTTATAATTTTAAAAAATCTCTAGGTTTTGTTGTTTATATTTTTGCACTTCCTCAGATATTTCTTGTTCCAAACAGATCAAAGTTTATTGAGTCTATATACTGTTTTTCACATATCTGTTGTATTAGTGAACACAAATTTTTATTTGAAGCTTCCGACAGTTTTTCTTGTGGAAGTATTTTTTCTTCCTCTAATTTCTCTCTTAATCTTGTTGTATACTTGTGTCTGGAAATTCTGGGCTTCTTGCATAATAGTAACAATACGTAATCTCTTTCTTATCCTCAGTAATCCACTCTATCATCTTTATGGATCTTTTTTGGCCTATCAGTTTTTCTGATTTTTGTGTACTACTTCCTTCTACAATGGAGGGGCATTCTCCACCTGGGCCTGGCTCCATGCCCCATTGTAGGAATGTTTCCGTATTTTGAGAATTCTGCACTATTTTTTCCAGTCCTGTCACCATTGCGCCTACCAGTTTTGGGCACTTTTTTATCCTGGGTCTTGTGCACCCAGCTATCTTTTTTAATTTTTGACCTACTTCTGTCCATGATGTATGCTATATAAAATGCAGTCTATATATCAGTGTCGTCTAGTGAGATTTTGTGAAAAACAGGGTCCTCTTCGTGAAGATACTTACCAAGACTTGAGGATTAATTCAGTTTCAGCAATACTACTCTGCTTTGCTTGCTGACTTATCATCTCTCCATTCAGACCCCTGAACAGTTGTGAAGGTTATATGTTACAGTGAAGAAAGTTATGTCTCTATATGCAGTTTTTCAGAGGAGTTATACTGCTACTGATTTTACAGCACAGCTACAACAACACTGCATGTAGATAGATAAGTTTCATTATGCTAGCATTAACCTTCAAAGTATACCTCTTAACTGTCCAGATTTTTGCCTCATATTTTTGGTCTGTTCCTCATAAAATGTGTGGTTTTCTGGCAAATCACTGGGGATTGAAGTCACTAAATAAAGACATACATTTGAGTTTCAGACTTCACATCCTTTATAAAATACATCCTAACACAAATCATGTTATTCTTCCAGCTTCCTAAGTTTATAACAGCAATATTTAAAATTTGTCCCTAGTTTTGATCCTTTGTCCCCACATTACTTTAGACTTTAGGCTTTGTCTAGATTTCTTGGGCTAAGGGGTTGAAAGATATTTTTATGAAACATTCTTTAAAAGTTGAAAACAATTATGTTCTCTGGAGCAACTTCCCTTATGTAGAAGTCTGAACCCTCTACACACTCATGCATGTGCACACATGTTCATGTACACTTGCACACATGTATTTGTTCAGACAGACATACAAGCACCTGCATGCATGCACTCACACACATTCACATACACATACACACACACACTCAAACACTCACGGACAACCTCACACATATAAGTCAACACACACACACACACACACACACACACACACACACACACACACACACACACACACACACACACACACACACACACACACACACACACACACACACACACACTTTCTCTTTCTTTGAAGAAGAGAGTCTGATGTTGCTTTTGTCTTCCCATGGTACTCGTTCTTCATTACCTATCTACTCAAATGTGGAAACATGTATCTTAACCCTGACCCACCCTCTAATCCTAACCACAAGAGTAACCCTAAAGCTTTAAACATACTTACACTGAACCTTAGAAGTATATGTAATAAAATAGCCCCACTGTATGCCTGGATTGATCAAAATAAACCTGACATACTAGCCCTTACCAAAACATGGCTACATCCCAATGTAAAAGACTCAGAAATAATAAATAATACCTCCACACTTTGCAATAACCAGAAGAGATAGATCTAAAAAAAGGGGGAGGGATAGCACTTCTATATCCGTCTATGCTCAATGTCACACCCTACACCAGTAATATACCCATCTTTTCCAACGCTGAGGTACTAATCTCTTTTCAGAAGCTAAACATATCAAAGAGAATTTGCATAATAGTAATATATATCCCACCAGGTAACAATATACCAGTGTTGGAAAATATTTTATCCTGGACATCCCAAACAATAAACCTTGAAACAATAATCTTAGGAGATGTAAATATAGACTGGCAAACCATAGCATCCAACTCCCCCACAAATAGTGTAAATCTCTATGTTTTTTCTCAGCTTATCAATACTCCAACAAGATACAGGAAAGATCTTACCTGCCATCCACCTTAGACTGGATCCTAGTATCCCACCCCACCAATTACCCCTCTTCCGGTACACTGTCTAGCTCCCTGGGTGATCATCTGCCAACTTATTCCCTTAGAACAAACTCCCAACAACTAAGAGTTTGTTTGTGTCTTTCGGCTTTTCCCGGTTAGGGGTCACCACAGTGGTGCACACTGCTAATGATTGGCAGTAGAGTTTTACGTGCTGGCTTGCCGGGCCTAACGCACAACCTTCAATGAAGGAATGCCCGTTCATGCATGTCACCACACAGAAGACGCTCTAACTGAGAATCGAATGGGCAACGTCTAATTGTGAGGCGACAACGCTACCGCAGCACCACCATCGCAGTACACACTGTAAAATCAGTTAGTAACTCAACTAATTTTTGTCAGCATAAATTCAACAGTCTCCTACATGAAATAGACTGGACATGCCTTAAACTACCCCTTAATGGTGATGTGCCATACTTTAATAACACCTTCCTTCACATATTTAATAACCTAACTCCCATTCATATAAAAAAAATCAAAAAGAACTAAGCAGAATGGTTCTGCAAGGAATGTAAACACCTGATGAACCAAAGGGACCTAGCCTGGTTAACCTGGAAATAAAATAAAAATGAACAAAATCATGTTAATTTAAAAACACTACATAACAAAGTGACAAAACTAAACACCAAAGTCATATTATTCTCAGCTTCAACTCCAGCATAAAATCAACCCCAGTAAATTTTGGCAGTACATATCTTCTCTATTTAACCCTGGAACAAATGGAGAGCACATCCTATCACCTGATACCCCTCCAACACAACTAGCCGAAAACTTTAACAAGCACAGCATAAAATCAATATCAGACCTACTAACTAACACCCCTAATGCTGGACCCCCCCCACCCTTCAACCTATTCAGACACCAACCCCAGACCATCAACTACTTCTAACCCTGTCATTATTAACCCGTCTACTCAACAAAACATCATACAAACCCCATTCTCATTTCAACCCACACCCACTGACACCATTAAGAAACTGCTACATAAACTAAAACCCTTCTCTACCCCGGCTGATAATCTTCCACCACACTACCTCAAACTGACTGCTAATTCAGTCACCTACCCAATCAGTATCCTTATAAATAGGTCTTTATCTGACTCAGAGGTACCTACCATATGGAAATAATCTCACATCACTCCCATCCACAAAGGAGGCAACTCTTTTGATCCATCCAGTTTCGGTCCTGTATCCATCTTGTCACCCATATTCAAAATTCTCAAGAGAGGTATCCATCAGCAGGTAATACAATATCTATTGCAAAACAATCTTTTAACCAAAACCCAACATGGTTTCTGACCCAGCCACAGCACAGCTACAGCCCTATTATCTTTTACAGATAACGTGAACAAGGCCAGAGATGCAGGATGCTATACCGCCTCAGTATTCCTTGATCTCTCCAAGACCTTTGAAACCATGTCTCACCCCTTATTATTGAATATACTGCTTAACTTAGGCTTCTCACATAACACAGTAAAATGGTTTCAGAGCTACCTCAAGGATCGTAAACAAGCAGTGAAATGGTACAATGAACTCTCACCCTTTCTCCACAACCCTAATTGAGTCCCTCAGGGCTCCATCCTCAGACCCCTACTCTTCAACATTTTCACAAACAACCATCACACTGCCTCTCACCCTGGGACCCTCATTCAATACACTGATGATTCCACCATAATCTGTATCGCTCAATCACTACCAGAACTACTTTCAAAAACTCAACAGTCCTTTACTGCAGTTGAATCCTGGCTAAGAAATGCCCAACTCTTTCTTAATCCAACAAAGACAAAACTAGTACTCTTTAATCCCAAAAACACCTCCCCTGTAACTGATCAATTTAACATCCTTGCATCTGACAACACTGTCATAGAAATAGTGCAGGAAACCAAACTTCTAGGAGTTATCATTGACAATAAACTTTCATTTGACTCCCATATACAGCAAAATATAAAGAAAACTCATCAAAAACTAGGACTCTTATATAGCAACAAACATTTCTTTACTGCAGCAACCAAAGATACCCTTGCAAAAACATTTTTACTTCCCTCCCTTCTTTGTGGTGCCCCTATCCTAACTTACAAACTTCTGTCTTAAGCAAGACTGAACAGTGCTACAACAAAGTTACAAAGTTTGCCACAAGCTCTAAATATCACACACACCACTGTAAACCACTGCTAGAATTAAACTGGCTTGAACTCCCCAACCAGCTTGCCTTTATTCAGCTATCCACTTTACAGAACCTTATTTTCAAGCCTACTGCCTGCCCTGCACTAGCCAGTCTAGTCACACCTTATACACTAAATCAATCCCTATTATCAGAAAACAAAAATCTCTTAGCTAGCTCAAACAAACACACAAAAAAAGGTCACTCTCTATATTCATACATTGTCTCTATACTTTGGAATTCACTACCTCCAGCTGCCAGGTCTATGCCTGGCCTAACCCATTTTAAAGCATCTTTAAAACAATCATCTCAAAAATACACGGCTCTGCTCCTGCATAAAGTCTGCCTAATGCTCAGCTCTTCCCTTCCACACTAGCCTCATCCTCCTTTTCTGTCACATTTTAATCCCTCACAGTTTGCAAGATGCTGAGGCTCTTCTAAATCCTTCTCTGTTTCTATACCATATCCTTAAGCTACTGCTCAGGCTGTATTGCTTTTATTCTTCTTAACTCTCTCTCACTATCTATCTGCATCACTAACTTTCTAGCTATTATTTTCCTAACTGAAACTAACATTCTATTTTTCATGTACTATAACAGTCAATGTCACACATTACACTACCTAAGTAGTATTTTTTGGACACTATCTACATCATGTATGGTGAGAGTGACTATTATTTTCTTTAATGTTTTAACTCTGTAGAATTGTCTAGATGTGTAGTATATATTGTAACATCTTGTAACATAGTTTGTTCTTTCAACTTATTTGTGTATAGTATTTCTAATGTAATTTTTATTGTACTGGATTATACTGTATTTGTATTGTACTATATGTGGAGCTTTTCTCCCCTGGCCTCTGCTGAAAATGGGTTCCCCAGACCCAGTCAGACCACCCTGGTAAACAATGTCAGATAAATAAATAAAGTATTTTATTTAAAGTAGGGGGTGCTTGCCCACTCACCCTATGGTTCCAGTGCCCTTGCAGCCAAGTACATTTACTATTCAAAGAACCACTTTAGAAATAACCTCTTTTGCTGACTGACTTTTTCCTTATGCAAAATACAATGTTAATAATTAAAAAAAAGTTTTGGAAGGGCAGCTTAGTAAGACAAAGGTCTGCATTGCTGCCTCACAGTACTTAGTTCTCCAATTTGGATCCTGGCTGGGGTGCCTTTCTGAGCAAATTCTGCACATCCTCCCTGGGTCCACATGAATTTTCACTGGTAATGCTCTAGCCTCCCCCATCATATCCTAAAAAGCATGCCTGAGGTGAATTTGAATTCCTTAAAACTGTTATAGCCATGAGTGCTATGTGAGAATGAATTAGTGCATGCTTCCTGCAATGGGTCAACACCCTGTTCAGGACTAATTTCTCTACCTTGCACTTAGTGCCAGAAAAGGCTTCCATGTGACTACGACTTGGATTACGTAGGAAATTAGATAATGAATGAATGAATGATTGAAAGAATAAAGATTTGAACAAGAATTAATGAATTGCCTAAGAAAATGGAAGAAAATACAGTAACCTTTCTAACTGGTTAGAATCCAAAAGTGCCTAACTTAAAATAAGGGTTGTCATTTGGAACTAGAAGAGCTTATATGGCTCTTACCAAAATGTTATTTAACCCTGTGCCACTTCAATAGCTATCATTGTTAAATTCATGTCTTATTTAGCAGGGAACTGGTACTTGGAACTGCCTGGGGAAATGCCCTATTTAAACCTGGTAAAAAGCCAATGAAATGGGGCAATTACTTTGCATTTAATACAAAAGGAAATATGTTAGCCTTAAGCTAAAGCCTTGAAGTGAAAAACTATTAAGGCATATTTGTAATTTCCTGCTCAATCCAAAGTATTTCTGCTTGCTGTAGAAATACATTAATCCATTTATCCAAAACAAAATACAACAGCAATAAATCTAGTCCAGAGATTAAGGGGTTGAAAACTGAAAGGAAAAGAATGGATTTTTGGGAAGAGGGAAATAAATAAAATATGCAGATGTTTACCAATAAATTGAACAAGGAACAGGCAGGGTGGTGAAGAGTTTTCTCTGAAAAAAATGGAAGTTATCTGAGAGAAAGATAGGAACATTCTGAGAGAGGAATCCTGAGGAAAATGAAAGCAAACGAGGGTGGGGAGAGGATAGAAAGACAATTAACTACATTCTGGGAGAGAAATACAGGGGACATAGTAAAGAAACTAGGGAAGTGGGTGCAGAGGGGTATCAGTGTAGCAAAGGATTTGAAAGGAGAAGTAGGAATAAATTGGGCTTCTTTTGAAAAATATCAGAAAAATATGGACTGTGAGAAAGAAACTGGTTATTTCACTTAGGGGTCCTTATGAAAATTCATGAAGAAAATGCAGGCAAGGCTGGAAAGGGAAGATATAAGATGAAAGATGAAGGGAAAAGCAAACGAAATAGGAAAATATTGAGAGGTTAGGAAAAGACACACACTAGGATATGGAGAATATACAACAGTTTTGGAGAAAGAACAACCCATACAGCAATAGAGAGGTTGAAGAAAGCATGGATAAAAGAGTCTAGGGAGCAGGGGGAAGACTATCTCTGGGGAGAAGAGTTGGGCACAATAAGATTATTGAACAGGTTGCATCCAGAAGGAGATGTTTATGCTAGATTAGTACACAAATGGTACAGAACTCCAGCAAGGATACAAAAACATGTGTGAGCTCAGACATCATGCTGCTGGTGGTGTGATGTGGCAAATGCAAACTAATTACATATGTGGTGGGCATGTGAGGAAATTAAACAGCAATGGGAAATGGCTAGGGGAATCTGGCATGAGATTCATGGCAGTTCTATCTGCTTGGAGTTGAAGTCAAAAGTAGGAAATAGCTTAAAGAAGAAATTTGGCCAAAGAGCTAGTGGTTGGGGAGGAAGTAAGGAGCATGGAAAGAAGGGAACATAGTGGGACATGAAAAAGAGGGGTGAAAACATGGATAAAGAATTTAGGATGAGGGAATAGAAAGTGGATGGATGGATAATGTAAGAAATGGAGGAAGAAATAGCGAAGCACAACAAAAGAGGGCACACAAGAAGTGAAATACGGAGAAAAGAAATGGTAGTGATCATGAACTGAAGGTAATTAAGGGATTAGATGTAGATGAGGGAAGCAAAGAAAGATACAATAAATTGAATATCAGTAGCTGGAAAGAAGTGTTTGAACATCAAGTCTGAGTGCTGCAACAAGGAGGAAGGGGGGTTGGAAAAGATGTAAAGAAGTTAAAATGAGGATTCATGAGGAAGACTGTCATGTTAAATGATCCAGCAGAAATTATGTAATTAGTATAATAGCATCTAATACTATGTATAAAGATTATGAGCTCTGCTTATGGAAGCTATTATACAATAATGTCAGCATACTGAACTCTGCTAAAAATGTGAATAACAATAAAAACTATAAAGATAAAAAAAAAAAAAAACTTGGGGGGGGGGGATTCAATAAAGCCTACATGGAGTGATTTTCCACGTAGGCATAGTGGCACAGCCCCAACATGGAAACCAGCTGCCGTACGATCCAGTAAATAGAGCAGAGGAGTGTGCACGAGCGTGCGGACACGGATGTGTCCATGGAATGCAAATCACCTAATGAGGAGGTGAATTTCATGCAAATTAGGTCAAATGAGGGTACTGGAGTGATCCAGCAAGCAGATAGATAGTTGTGCAGACCCCGTGTTGGTATCAGAAGTGTACATGGAAAATTACCGTGTACAAGAAATGAAAAATTGTACAGGGGTTGTAACTGCCCCTTTAGAAGGTCAGGGAGTGCATATTAGGGACAGATAATTGCAAAACTATGCTCGGTATGTCCAAAAAGTAATGAACAATAATAAAATATATATATTTTTTAATAGCCATATCACATTTTCACACTGCTGCCTGGCCCACAAACATGCCATTATGCAAAAAAAAAAAATTAAAAATTGTAAAATCCAAAAACAACACATATGTGACAATAATGCATTATAGGACCCTGCAAGCAGTATGTACAATGGTAGGTTTCAGTGGTTGCTAAGGAGGCAGGTCCTAGAATAGTTAAGCATCCAGGTTGTGTACACTGATCAGTACGCAAATGAGCTGGGCTTACTGAATAGCAATAATGGGCTACTGTGTCCACAGATAAAAGTGGTGTAGCTCTTGAATCATGTTGGTGTCCACAGAACAGATAGCTGACATCAAAAGGGGGTGTGTCACAATATTTCTAAGTGGATTGGAGCTCAGCGGTGCCCGTTTGTGTGGCGCACCACTCAGCTAAGCACAGGGGTGTATGCACTGTTGCTATGCTTTGTTTACCTGTGGGGCACGTGTTTAAGCTGGTTTAACATGTTTGTGTGGAGTGCTGCTGAGCTGAGTGTCCCTGTCCAAGGGGGTGTGTCCAGACTGCCAAGCAAAATTTATACTAGTGGCATGGGTTTGCGTGCCACGCCACAGTGCTTAGCAGGGAAGGTATTTGAAAATAGCCTGGGAATGCCAGTCATGTATAAGTTACTGTTAGGTCCTGTTCCACAGACACTGGGCCATTCAAACCTCTCAATGATATATCTGGCAAGTGGAATACATCATAGCTAGCCAATCACACAGGCTGCATCTGCAGCACACCATTATAAAGTATGCATACACCCTACAATCTGATTTTTCCCACATTGTCTGCACCATTGGAGTACATTGGGAATTTTAACTGAGAATGCTAGGAGCTGCTGCAGCTCTGCTACATCTGTACTTGCTAGATGTTGAGGTCTGTGCTGATGCTGATGCTGACAATAGGCCTAGGCAGAGAAGGAGAAGAGTGTTCAGGCCCAGGCTAACCTTCTAGTGGATACATGAGCTGGAGATTGAAGAACTCTACAGGGTGGACAGGGACATACTACAAGAACTTACCAAGCTTTGCCGTCCTCAACTCAGACCCAGAGCCAACAGAGGGGAACCCATCCCAGTGGAAACAAAGGTATGTGTAGCCCTTAGAATATTAGCTAGAGGTACTTTTAAAAATACCAGCTGGGGACATAATAGGTTCTTGCAGGCATCTGCATCCAGGGTACTCCACTAGTTCCTGGTTGACATGCAAACACATGCCAGTGAGCACATTTATTTACCCAACACCCCTGAGGAGAGGGCCAGCACTATGCATCTCTTCCACCGTGTAGTACACTACCCTGAGGTGCTGGTTACCATAGACTGCACACATGTACACATCAAAGCACCACCCGGTGAGGAGGGTAGAGTCTATGTGAACTACAAGGGGTATCACTCCATCAATTGCCAGGTTGTGTGCAATGCCCAGGGCATTATCATGAGTGTGTGTTGGCAACCCTGGCAGCTGTCATGACTCCCATATCTGGTAAGCATCACAGCTGTACTAGACGTTTGCCAGGGGGACATCCTCTACGGCCGTCTACTGGGGATGTTGGCTAGGCACTGGAACTGTGGATGATAACACCCATCAGAAATGCATACACACCTACTGAAGAACATCATAAAAAAGTCACATGCACAAACTAGGAACATCATAAAGTGTATGTTTGGGCTACTCATGTCACGGTTCCAGTGGCTTGATATATCAGGTGGAGCCCTGCAGTACTCTCCAGCAACATGTGCACAGATGTTCACGGTATGTGCCATACTACACAATATGCTCCTGTGGAAACAGCTGAAGCAGAACCATCACAGGGAAGGGACACACAGCCCC
The DNA here is from genome assembly GCF_019279795.1 of Protopterus annectens. NCBI lineage: Eukaryota > Metazoa > Chordata > Ceratodontiformes > Protopteridae > Protopterus > Protopterus annectens. Next base: position 129,276,675 of record NC_056750.1, read on the forward strand.
CCCACTAGAGCCTAGGTCCCCACAGTCACAGGCACAGGGGGACTCAGAGGAGGAACCACCTGAGCCTATCCCTGCAGGCAGATGTAGGTGTGCCCAGTATGCCTTGGCCTTGGCAAAGAGGCAACGCATAGCACATGCACTGACAACCTATGGCCCTAGTGACTGACACCTTACTCTGACTCGCATACATATTAAAAAGGATGCCAAGCACACCACACAACCTCTACCTTACTATGTATTGGCTGTGTACTGTGCATAAGACACAGTCAGCCCTGAAACACAGGTCTCCCAACTACTGCATCCACAAGGTAAGTCACTCTTCCTTTACTACAAATGTACCAGGTACTAGACTATGGTAGCATATGTATGGACCTGCTGCATATATGTAAGGGAATAGAGTGGGTTGCTGGACTAATTGCAGAAAACTAACAGCTACTTGGGATAACAGGTACTCTGTACAATACTGGATGCCCCATAATATGCAGTAGGTCACAGGGCTGGAAAACCCACTGCAGTCTGCAAAGGAAATGCCAAATAATGGGGTCATAAGACAGATGCAACACTGTCAATGCCAGAATCTGCTACCCCAACACACTAATGTTTCCATACAACTGTAGTAACAGTATGTTTACAAGGATATAGCTGCAGATCACACAATCCCAGGGTTGTCACAAAGAACCTGGCCAAATGTCCTATTTTACACAAAATGCAGGGGTCACAGCACGGCTCACACAGTATATGTCTGTCTGTCTGCTGTTGATAGTGTGTGGAATTAAACCTCACCTTTTAGTGGCTCACTGAGCTAAGTACATTACCATGGTTAATAGTGTTGATGGTTCAAAGCTGGCTGTACCTACAACTTTTGCATGTCAGATACTCATATGGTTGGAGTCCTACAGACTGTCAATTTGCCTCAATCTCTTCATGCCAGGAAGCTGGACAAAGGCAAAGTCAATGGATGGCAGCGGGCCAAACAGACATTATACATGCTCTTAGTAACCTAGTAAGTGGCTAGTATAACAGCAGGTTGCAACAGGTCAGATTAGCAGCAGGATGTGAAGGCCATCACTTACCTGTGCCAGTACTTTTCTGTGGGCTCCATGTATTAGTATATTACTGGGAAACCACAACTGTATGAGGAACAGAGCAGACATATGGAGTGAAATGCTGGACATCCTGCAGAAACATGTACAGTAAGAGGTATGTAGACTGTCACCCTGTGTCTGCTGTTACAGCATGTACCCCAATCACATCATACCCACAACCTCTTACAGCAGGAAATCAGCACAAAGCCATTAACAGTGGTGGGACTAAGGCCCAAATACACGGGGAAAGATTAACTACTTCCCAGACAAATGTATAAAGTGCAGAGAATAACAGGCCATGCATTAGCACATGGTTTTGCTGATGAGTATGGAGTCAGCAATTCAAATGTCTGTCAGCATGTCTGAATGTCAACCTATAATGATTTGCCAATAATGTACCAGAAATCCACAATGCTATGTACAATATAACATACATATGCAGAACTCTGGAATGCCATGGACAAAATATCAAGGAGGTGACTGTTGAATCAGGTGCAGCAGCCAAATGGCTGCAGCACACAAACTCCCGGACTGCAGTACAGACAGGTCTGGCCTGGAGTCACCTTGTAAGTACTGATAGTCACACTGGTCATGCTCCTGCACTTAACTAACCTGAGCCCATGTCTGATGCCTTATTTGCCTGAGGAACTGATATATGAAAAAAATGTGTGCAAACAGGCAGCTATGTATATGTATCTGTCTCTCCCTATCCCCTCTCACACATGATTACCCAATCTATCAGTATGTGGCACAGATATATATATATATATATATATATATATATATATATATATATATATATATATATATATATATATATATATATATATATATATATATATATATGGATCTACCTGAGAACAACAAAAGCTGTAAATGTCGACAATGAGAAGACACACACCAGGAGACTGACAATGGAAATAATTGACAGTTCGGAATCCCGGCGCTGAAAACACCGACATGCGAAACAAGCGCGACTGTGCAAGTATGCAATAGTGATGGACTTTAGGGTTAGGATGCGGGTCAGGTAAGTGTGCATTAGTGATGGACTGTAGGGTTAGGGTGCGGGTAAGGTAAGTGTGCGATACTGACGGACTTTAGGGTTAGGCTGCGGGTAAGGTAATTGTGCGATAGTGACTGACTTTAGGGTTAGGGTGCGGGTAAGGTAAGTGTGCACTAGTGATGGATTTTAGGGTTAGGGTGCGGATAAGGTAAGTGTGCGATAGTGACAGACCTCAGGGTTAGGGTTTGGGTTAAGGTTACTGCATAGATAGTTGTGTATGTAAGGTTTAGTGTAGGTGTGTAAGGTTTTTGGTGTGCTTGTGTGTGCGTTTCTCAGAAAAGGAATTTGTTTTGTTTTGTTGACTGTCGGGATTTTGGTTTGTTGGGCATGTGAACTTTTGTGTTTTTCAGCTGTTGGTGTTGTGGTGACGGTGATCTTGTTGTCGGTGTTTTCACTTGTCAGTGTTATGAGGTAGATCTATAGATGTATATATATATATATATATATATATATATATATATATATATGGGTCTACTACTAATGCCCGAAACGACGATTCCCCGACGGAAAACTCACCGACGCCAGATGACCGACAGGTGAGTGTACTGACAGGGTGATTTGCCGACAGCGGAAAGACCGACAAGGGAATGTGCGATCGCGACGCGGTAAGTGTGCGATGGTGACGGAGTTAGGAGCGGTCAGGTAAGTGCTCGAGATTGTGGGATGTCGGGTTAGGCTGTGGGAAAGGTGAGTGTGTGTTCGTGTCGGAGGTATGGTTCGGGTAAGGTAAGTGTGTGCTAGTGAGGGACTGTAGTTTAGGGACGGTTAAGTGAGTTAGGTTAGGGTGCAGGTAGGTGATGTGCGTAGTGTCGGAGCTTGGGCTAGTGGGTTAAGTGAGTTAGGTTAGGGTGCAGGTAGGTGAAGTGTGCTAGTGTTGGAGCTTGGGCTAGGTGGGTTAAGTGAGTTAGGGTTAGGGTGCAGGTAGGTGATGTGCGTTAGTGTCGGAGCTTGGGCTAGGGTGGGTTAAGTGAGTTAGGGTCAGGGTGCAGGTAGGTGAAGTGTGCGATAGTGTCGGACCTTAGGGTTAGGGTTTGGGTCAGGGCTAGAGTGTATGCTATGTAGTGTCGCATGTTGTTTACGTTCCGTGTCGGTGTAATGGTGTTCGTGTAATGGTGTTCGTGTTTTGCGTTGTCGGGTTTGTGTGATGTCGGTCATCTGGCCGGGAGTTTTCTGTCGGGGAATCGTCGTGTCGGTAATTAGTAGTAGACCCATATATATATATATATATATATATATATATATATATATATATATGGATCTACTTTGTTTTGTTGAATCTCATTTCACTCAACTTCATTTCACCCCAACCACATCGCTGAAAAGTCATTTCACTGAATGGAACTTAGTATATATGACACTGTGTAGAGTACTGTAAGGCAAGTAAAAGGTATACGCCCTTTTCCCCACTGTAGTGCGATCCTGGAGTTAGTATATATAGTTGGAGTGGGGTGTTGGGGTGTGGAGTGTGTAGCCCCCCCCACCTTGTTTGTTTTATATTGTATTTTACCAAAAACTTCAAAACAATACATTTCAAACAATAGATATGCATAGTTACAACATCAACAACTAACATTTTCCAGTAGATAATATGTACTCAAACTAAGTGGGGGGGCATACCACCCAATGTAGTATATAGCTACATAAAGGTGTAGAGTGATTTAGACCCTGCACATATATCTATATAACACAGTCACATAACACACATACAGCTACAATTACATTCCTGATATATATATATATATATATATATATATATATATATATATATATATATATATATATAATGTTTGAATGTCCACACATACATGCAGTATGCTGAGGTTATCTGCACTTACACACACAGCAGTTGTTAGATGGTAACAGACCACGGCTGCATAATGACCGAACCACCCAACCACAAAACATTTGCCTGTGGAATGTCACCCTGTAGACAGACAACAGTGAGCAGGTGGTGTAATGTGCAATGGCATCAGTGCAGGACCTGGACAGGCCATATTGCCAATGGCCAATTGTCCACCTAGCAAACTGCAACAGGCCAGACATGGTGGAACTTGCACCTGTACGCATATAGCAGGAGTATTAACATGTACCCACTGCTAGGACACTAGATACACTCACAGGATAAAGCAGTTTCACTCTACAGGCTACACATGCTGTGTAATGCAAGGCCACATTGCATAGTCCACAAGTACTGTGGTTGCAGCCATGTGTACAACTGATTTAACCAGTGATGCATGCAATACGTAGTTCAAGCTATAGTGTGTAATAGTAGGTAGGTAGGGGTTCTAACCTTACTTCAGTCACCTTGTGTGTGTGGGTGTGGGTGTGTGTAAATATTTCCCTAACAGCGGTAGAGACATGGGCATCTGTTATTTGTATGTGTCATAGTGAATCATTTTATGGCCCTATGAGTAGTGTACTCCTGCACATTGTCCTCCCTGTCAACACCTACTGATGTCATCCACCTTAACGGCATTGGCTGAAATTCTAATAGCAGGTAAACTCTGTGGCGCATGCGATAACTACATAGTGCTTTAGTGGATAGGTAGAGGTTCTCATCTTGTAACAGGCAACTGTGTGTGTGTGTGTGTGTGTGTGTGTGTGTGTGTGTGTGTGTGTGTGTGTGTGTGTGTGTGTGTGTGTGTGTTTATGCGTTCTCCTTAGAGCAGTCTGCCTCTCTAAACTACCTCTGTGAAATGGTCATACATTTAAGGCTGTATGCCTACCTGCCAGCCTCCCCATTGTCCTCCTTTACAGGGCCTTCAGATGTCATCCACTTTAACAGCAATGTCTGACAATTTCAAAACAGATAAGCTCTGTGGCACATGTGATATGTCCATAGTGTTCTAGTATATACTACTATATAGGTAGGGGTTCTAATCTTGCAACAGGCAAGTGTGTGTGTGTGTGTGTGTGTCTGTAGAAATATGCACCCTTGCAGCAGTGTATCTATCTCTGTGTAATGGTTATACATTTTAAGGCCCTGTGCTACCTGTCGACCTCCCCATTGGCCTACTACCCCTCCCCAACATCCCACTCTCACCTGAAAAAAAAAGGGTAATCTGTTCCCACAAAAAAATCTCGCCCCATACATAGCTGTCCATTTCGCACACATGTCCACTGGACATATATAATCTGATCTAATTGGCATCACAACAAATTTAAGTTGTCCTCACCCCTTTCCCAGGGGTTTGAGTGTCCAAATCTACTTCCAAATCCAGAGTATATGCACAGCTGTTGCTGTAGAAGAAATGGGCAGCTATGGACCTTCCCTACACCCTACCTGCACATGCCTAGCTATTTTCCCTACTGTCTTTCCCTCTTTGTGCCATTTTTCACCACTTTCCTATAAACTGTTTTTGATTTTCTTTTAAAGAAATTAGCATGGGGTAAGCAGCAGTACGCATTTTTAAGCAGCCGTAAGAGGGTTTAAGCCTGTTTGTGCAGGGGTAAGCACTGCCTACACAGATTAAGCAATATAGAAGCTAACTGAGTGTACAACACTGTAACTCCAAGCTAGAAGTGCTTAGCTCCTTGCAAACCCGGGCAAACCCGCTTGCAACTGCTCAAAAGTACCTTAATCAGTCTGTATCCAATGAGCCATGTTCTGCCCAGCAGCAAAACAAACAGCTCCTACAAGGCACAAACCCAGGACCCTGCACACCATACACAAAGTGATTTACCACTAAGCCATGGCAGATATGCATAATCATGATGTTTTCATAAACATATCATCCAGTCCAGTCATAGAACAGTACATAGAATGTATACCATCATCTAGATGTATGTGTGTAAATATATTAATACCTAAACAGATACAACATATCTATATATGTAGATATATATAATATCTAAATCTATATATATATATATATATATATATATGTTAATATATATGAACATATATATACATGCAAATGCCTACATCAACACATATATGTGTCTACACCTATATGTCTACATATACACAGCAAGTTACATATGTGTATGCAGATATACATCTATGTAGGTATATACGGACATAGTTCTATATATATGTAAGGATATATATATATCTGTATATATGGCCATACATATGTAGATAGCAATGGCAGATTAACAAACACACGTATGTCCACATGCACCATTAATGGGGTTGAGAGGCTCCACATACTATACATCTTGTACAGATAGGCACCCCCCCACAGCCAAACAGGTCCACCCTGCAATACACTACCAAGTGTTGCAGATTCCATAACCAGGATCTGATACGACATGGGCACAAGATGTTAACAGTACTACATGCTATGTATGATGTCAGGCTGGTATTGGTGACATATCATGCAGTACAGTCTGCCTCCCATAGAAAATGTAAACTGTGGAAGCCATCGACATCCCCAGGATACAGATACACAGATATGCAGATACTTATATACATATGTACATATACATATATATATATATATATATATATATATATATATATATATATATATTATATTATATTAACATACATATTTATGGATATATATATATATATATATATATATATATATATATATATACATGCATACATATAGATATATATATATATATATATATATATATATATATATATATATATATACATACATATATATATATATATATATATATATATATATATATATATATATATATATATGGATATATATGTGACTACACATACACATGCAGATATATGTACAGTAAGATACATATGTAGAAGGTGCACACAATATGGAAGGGCCACTATGCCTACAGTTAACACCTGAACAACTGGACACTGTATGGGCCACCCATACAAATGACAATTGTTGCCTGCAACATATACCCACAGAGAGGTCATAGGGAAAACACCACACACAGGTTTGCAGAAATTGAATACCTTTCATTGTGTACTATTACAGTTCTATATGCCATGTCATATAGCTGTTCAGACACTGACCTCCATATAAACAGAGGAATGTAACTGTGAAACAGTTATACTAATACAGTAGTCTGGAAAGCTTCACAACTGTTGCTGTCCAGGCCAAGACCTTTGATTTGTACAATAGTGAGGACAGACTGGGCCACAGGATACCAAATGATCAACAGTATGTAATGCAGGTGTATAGAACCAGATGGATGTAGATTCTCGGATAAACACCGCTCGTACACAGGATGATAAATAGTTTATTTTCACAACACAAGAGTAAATCACAGGTTTAGCGCTTTCAACTGGTGAATCCAGTCTTCCTCAGAACAGTGTAGAAATGCATTTCAAATGTTTAAATAGTATTAAACCTTCATCCAATTTAAAAACCCCGCCAAAATCTTTAAAGCTGAACACATCTACTTCATTTAAACTCATATATATAATATATTGTTAACTATTTACATGATCATGAATTCCTTAAATAATTAGATAAAAATTAATACTAATATATATGTGCAATGTACATCGTAAAGGATTATACTGTACACACTTCTATAATATATATACTTCATCAAAAACTCATTCTGACCATTCATCTGCACATAAAAAGTCCAAATGGTAATGTGGTGAAATATGTTGATTACTGTTTGGTTTGTAAAAACTGTCCTTAAAATTTATATAAATGATCCAAAGACAATATATACCTAAAAAAATATATGTTTGGATGTTACAAATATAAAAAATTCTTTGGAAAATCTTTGCAAAGTTAATAATGAATGAAATAAAATATTAAAATAACAAGCTACTGATACATCATAATAATTATAAAATTAGTGTGAAGATATAATATATTGATGATTGTGTTACAATAATAGTAAATTATTGTGAAAGAACTAACATAGGTTTAATACTGATAAATTCATTGAGACCTGGCGATCTGGTGGCATCTGTGTACATCTGCCATCTACTTTCATGAGATGCCAGGATCATTTTCCAATTTCCTCCATATGGTATACACTTCACCTGATCAATAATGGCAAATTGAAATCCATGTTCATTCCCTCTTTCATAAATATGTCTGTAAAGTGCATTTTTTGTATCACATTTCTGTATTTTGTACATGTGTTCATATATTCGTCTTTTGAGTTGTCGTTCTGTTTTTCCAATATAGTAAGCCGTGCAAGCAGTGCAGGTTGCCAAATAAACCACCTGTTTAGTATTACAAGTGCCTGTCCTAAACTTGATACTAGTACGGTTAATATCATCTAGTTGTATATTTTTGGCCTCGTTGATATACCTGCACTGATTGCATCTGCCACATTTGATGGTACCTTTATGTCTATCCATTCCTCCTGTGCTGTAACTAGCTCTCTCTAATATTCTTTTTAAATTAGGAGCTGTTTTATAAACACATTTTGGAGTTGTTCCTACGTGTTCCCCTAAATTTTGTGCAGTAATAATCAATGTCTGTACAAAATATCCTTAATGGCATTGGTGTAGGGTGTGTATGTTAGTACGCAAGCTCTTCCAAAATTCTCCTTATTATAATTATTATTGAACCAATCATCCTTATCCATACTTATAGTGTCGATATCATAATTTCCTAATAATGGCAGGTATTTCTTCCCCCATTCCTTGTGCACATATTGAGTGATATCATTTAACATATTTTCAGGATACCCACGATTGCGGAATAAATTGTATAACAAATCGAGTTCAATCTTCATGTATTCCTCTGTGGATGACATCCTAGCTGCTCAGATGCATTGTCCCTTAACCACATTTTTAAAAACGTGTTGGGGGTGATTACTGGTATAGTGAATGTAATCATTGGAAAAGGTTGGTTTCCTATACACTTTGGAAATGAAACCTGCATCATCATGGCCCACTAAAATGTCTAAGTATGGTATATCTACATGACTGAAGTTGTAGGTAAATTTCAAAAACTCTGTGGTACCATTAAGAAAATCCATAAATTGTCGTAGTCTATCCGTAGATGCCTTCCATAAAATGAATATGTCATCCAAATATCTAGCGTAGAAAACAATATCCGAATAGTATTCACTTTTAAAAAGATACTCCGACTCCCATTCCAACATCACTAAGTTAGCAAATATGGGAGCACAAGATGCTCCCATAGCAACCCCCTTAGTTTGTCGAAAAAACTCTCCTTGGAAGGCTATGTAGTTATGGTCCAATACTAGAGCTATCATGTCACATATAAGACATATCTTGTCCCAGTTAAATCCTGAATATTTCCTAAGGCTGATAGAAAAAAATTCCAGACCTATGTCCTTAGGAATACTGGAAAAAAGATCCACGACATCAATAGTGAGGAAGGTTAAATTGGAGCTCCATTTATCCTTAGTAAGTTTTCCCAAAAAATTCCAGGAGTCCTTCATGATGTGTGGAATGACTTTGTGAATGTGTTTAAGCCATCTGTCTATTAATTTACCTATATTATAGGTTTTAGACTTAGACCCGGACACTATGAGTCTAAATGGAGGATTATCGATTGACTTGTGTACTTTAGGAATACCTACAATCTTAGATAAAACAGGATAATCCATTTTCAAAAATATGTAAGTGTCATTATAAATCCTGTTATCAATAAGGTATTCTTCTATAGTTAAATCAATCCTCTTTTGTCCTATATTAATTTGGTTGATAGAAACACTTTCATAGTTGCCTGATCCATAGAGGAGGTTATGAATACTGGAATTGTACTCACTAGTATAGTAAATAACTATACCTCCCCCCTTATCTGGCTTCATAATTCTCACATCTTTATTCCACATTACACGATTCAAACATTCCCTTTCCTTCATGGAGAGATTATCATTAATGGTCCCCCGGTTCTTTTTTCTTTGTCTATGGTCCTTGTATAGCCAGTATATGTCTTTACAAACTAACTTCTCAAAGTTATTTATTTGTGCATTGGTAGCTGGAATGTAAGTACTTTTCTTCCTGAGATCTGTGCCAGCTATGCCACTGATTTTCGGTACACTATTCTCATTGTTATTAAACTGGATGGCAAGATTTAGTTTCCGACAATACATCTTGATTTCTGTGATGTTATCAACTAAATCCATCTTCGGGGTAGGAATAAATTTCATACCTTTACTCATAACCTTAACAAAATCAACATCTACCTCCACATCGGTATAATTAAATACATTGAAGCCATCATAGGAAGTCAAAACACTCTTGTTCATATTGTCATTTACAACAAGGGAATGAGATATCTCTGTATTGGTCAGTTGGTTGTCTCTATAATCTGCTGGCAAGGTCCCTAATGTATTATACTCTATACTGTGTGTATCACTAATACTAGGTACAGTATGCTTTGAGTGGGTGTCCTTGTTTACCTTCTGCATGTGCTCCACTGTCTGTTGGGGTTCCGTGCAGGAAAAAACCTGCCCCCCTGAAAATTTTCCTCCCTGAATGAACTTTTGGTTTGTTTTCTATTCCCTTCATAAGTCCATGGATATTCAGCGACTTTATCTGCTGGCCATATATATGCCCTGTTGCACTTATACAAATCCACATCTCGCAAAACTTTCCTACTCTTTCTATCAAATATGCTCTGTGCCTTATTATCAGCTATGGAGAATTGTTTCTTAAAAAGTTCTTTCCATAATTCAAAATCAGTATGTTTAATAATAGTATCATTCATACTTTCTATTTCATTAGCTAATGAACTGAGTTTCTCATCTTGATATTTGATTAGTAATTTAATATAAGTAAAACCAAAATTATCAAACATCTCATTAAATTCTTTGATTGTATCAGACTTGTACAAAATACCTAAAGGTAATTTGAAAGATCTAAGACCTTTTGGTACAATGTTAAGTTTTAAACAGTTGGATAAATAACTGCTATCAATTTTTGTATTTTTATATGATACAAGTTTCCTACCAAAATCATATATCAAATCTTTAAGAGAGTTATATATACATTCTTTACTTTTCACTTTCTCTCTGTACCCTTTTTCAGAAAAATCATATGCATCATGATTATCATTTAAAAATTGATCCATTAAATCATTGTCAGAAACCGTTTTTTTAAAAACATGATTATTGGTAACATTATATTCAAAATCCACTCTTTCACGACATGTATAAGTCTTATGTCCCTTGAATGGGCTAGAAATGTTGTGTGTAACAGTACCTTTTATGCCTTTTCAGGACTTTTGTTTGTTGTTACCATATTGTTTCATAGATAACATTCCCTTGGGACGTGTGCCTGTCCGCTCTGCCTTTTGGCGCGCTTTATTGAAGCTAAAATCAAATGTGAAATCCTGTGCTGGCGACAAGCACAAATGTTCATTGAGTAAAAAATGTTCTTCCACTTGCATGAATGAGCCGAAGCAGTCATTCCGTTCGACTTGCTGCTCTCTGGGGAGATCTATCGCAAGGTTATGTGCATGATTAGCTTCATCCGTTTCATGTAGCACCGCTGGAAAACCACAATCCGGTGTTTGTTTGACTTCTGGTAAACGTAACCCTTCTGAAATGATAGACGCTTTGCTGAAAGAGTCATTGACCTTGTCCACATCGCATGCTAGTGCACCATTACGTTGCTCTGACTTGTCTACATTTGTAGAAATAAAATTGGTAACCAAACTTAGTAGTCTATGCACCTCTGTATGTATCAGTAGCTTGTTATTTTAATATTTTATTTCATTCATTATTAACTTTGCAAAGATTTTCCAAAGAATTTTTTATATTTGTAACATCCAAACATATATTTTTTTAGGTATATATTGTCTTTGGATCATTTATATAAATTTTAAGGACAGTTTTTACAAACCAAACAGTAATCAACATATTTCACCACATTACCATTTGGACTTTTTATGTGCAGATGAATGGTCAGAATGAGTTTTTGATGAAGTATATATATTATAGAAGTGTGTACAGTATAATCCTTTACGATGTACATTGCACATATATATTAGTATTAATTTTTATCTAATTATTTAAGGAATTCATGATCATGTAAATAGTTAACAATATATTATATATATGAGTTTAAATGAAGTAGATGTGCACAGCTTTAAAGATTTTGGCGGGGTTTTTAAATAGGATGAAGGTTTAATACTATTTAAACATTAGAAATGCATTTCTACACTGTTCTGAGGAAGACTGGATTCACCAGTTAAAAGCGCTAAACCTGTGATTTACTCTTGTGTTGTGAAAATAAACTATTTATCATCCTGTGTACGAGCTGTGTTTATCCGAGAATCTACATCCATCTGGTTCTATAGTTGGTATTCTATCGTATTTGTATTAGCAGTTTGGTCAGGATGTCAGATTCTGAAGATACACATTGCGCTTCATGGTCAAGGGATGAATTTGTTAATCTGAGAGCTGACGTTTCAGCTCTACAACAAGAGGTGCATAGACTACTAAGTTTGGTTACCAATTTTATTTCTACAAATGTAGACAAGTCAGAGCAACGTAACGGTGCACTAGCGTGCAATGTGGACAAGGTCAATGACTCTTTCAGCAAAGCGTCTATCATTTCAGAAGGGTTACGTTTACTGGAAGTCAAACAAACACCGGATTGTGGTTTTCCAGCGATGCAGGTGTATAGTTCAGCAGCCACTGTCTACACTCTGTACAAAATCAGTAGGTGGTAAAGATGTCATGTGACCAAATGGGTTGTAACTGTTACATAACAAGGCTTAACTGACACCATCACATGCACACTGACAAACAAAACAGTCTGTATGGCAGGAGGCAGTAGGCTTGCATTAACCCAAGATATGTAAGTAATGTACATATAGGAGAAGTATTAACAGCCTAGGTCATTTATGGTGCACCCCCCCAGACTCATTAATACAGGGCCATATACCACTGTTACATACACTGACCTCCGGAGTGCATAAGAGCACACATGTATTTTGTAGGTGACGCCCACACATATATGGTCCCAGCCTCACTGTATATGTGGGGTATACAACAGAAATGGACTGATGGCAGCAATGGCAGTGTGATATACTCACAGCCCACTACGGAACAACCCCTGACAGCATGTCATATGTGCCAAGCTTGATATGTAGGTGGAGGACAGATGCTGGAACACAGGCACACATGTGGAGAACTGTTTCCATACACTAAGCAAGTTGCTGGTGCTACATGATAGTCCGTAACATATTCTTAATCAGGGTATTGAGGTCAGAAACAGAAATGGATGTAGTCATGTACTGATAGCACTCAACACACATACTGCCAGTGAAGTATCTGACACAGGACCTGTGTGGTGGACAGATAACACATGATAGGCACACCTCTGGCCACCAAGAGGATAGGCCCACAGTTGAGAGCTATGCAGACAGACTGCATTCCAAGGTAAAGTAGTATGTACACACACACCCTGTTACACCAGTGCTATAAAAAGCATAACACAACTCTACTCACACTCTGTCTGTAGTTCCTAAACCTCCTACAGATATGTAGCTGCCCTGAGTGTGCAGGTTCTCCTGTAAGAGGTATTGCTACTTGCTGTCTGTAACACTGATGCCCACACACAGGCAGGATGTCCATCACACAGGAAATGTAATGTGACCACACCCACATGATATAGGGATTTATAGTGGGTGGTTGCCATGACAGTGGTAATTGGAAGTACTACACATATGTAATCATATATATATGGTGATCTGGATAAGTATATGTACATATATTTCCACCATATGTCCTGGACATGGATTGTAGTCCCACCCCAACCCCTATAGTCCCAAAGTCATAGTGCAAGGGGATGTCAGGTATGTATAGCAGGTATATTAGGACACTATTGCTACTATCATTGGGATTGCCTTCACAGACATGGTGTGTGAGGAAGGTCACATCTGCTTATAACACATGAGCTATTGGCTACTGACAGACATCCTAAGGAAATCATTATAAAGTACCGCTGCTAGCATGTAATGCCCCTGTGGACTGCAGCAGATATATTGGCCAATATATGTGGAAATTCTGACACACCCTGTACAGTCCAGAGGTATACACATAAGCCCTTAGTGCACAACATGTGTACCATGCCTGACAATATGGATGTAGACAGCCATGTAGATGGGTATAACACATAACAACTGTTATACATTTGCCACCAGAGGTTATGCATTCACACACTCCTGTCTGGTCCAACACATAACGACTGCTGGTACAGGGGTGCCATGGCCACATACTACCCACTAGATATTGACATACATCTGTACAGCATCCCACTGCTCTGTCTAACATACATGACTTTTAAGGGAGGCACGGCAGCAGTACATCTGGTAAGTATCTGCACATGACATCTCACTGGGTATGTACACTAAGCTGCTAGGCATGTAACAATGCACTGTGCAGGCTACAGGCGGACTGGCTTAACACTGGCCTACATCTCCTATGGTGGAATGCACATGTACCTGCATATATAACAGGCTCAACAGGCATGTCATAGCACAGGGTAAGATACACCTGTGTGAAAGTGCATAACCACAACCAATGTGAACACAGCCACAGCCACATATGGTAAGCTAGCATAATATTACAGTATATGGACTATCTGCTCTATACCATCCTCATATGTGCCCCTCACAGAATGACCCTACATATACAAATGTAGAAGGTGCACACAATATGGAACAGCCACTATGCCTACAGTTAACACCTGAACAACTGGACACTGTATGGGCCACCCATACAAATGACAATCGTTGCCTGCAACATATACCCACAGAGAGGTCATAGGGAAAACACCACACACAGGTTTGCAGAAATTGAATACCTTTCATTGTGTACTATTACAGTTCTGTATGCCATGTCATATAGCTGTTCAGACACTGACATCCATATAAACAGAGGAATGCAACTGTGAAACAGTTATACTAATACAGTAGTCTGGAAAGGTTCACAACTGTTGCTGTCCAGGCCAAGACCTTTGATTTGTACAATAGTGAGGACAGACTGGGCCACAGGATACCAAATGATCAACAGTATGTAATGTAGGTGTATAGTTCAGCAGCCACTGTCTACACTCTGTACAAAATCAGTAGGTGGTAAAGATGTCATGCAACCAAATGGGTTGTAACTGTTACATAACAAGGCATAACTGACACCATCACATGTACACTGACAAACAGAACAGTCTGTATGGCAGGAGGCAGTAGGCTTGCATTAACCCAAGATATGCATTAACCCAAGAAGTATTAACAGCCTAGGTCATTTATGGTGCACCCCCCAGACTCATTAATACAGGGCCATATACCACTGTTACATACACTGACCTCTGGAATGCATAAGAGCACACATGTATTGTGTAGGTGACACCCACACATATATGGTCCCAGCCTCACTGTATATGTGGGGGATACAACAGAAGTGGACTGATGGCAGCAATGGCAGTGTGATATACTGGCCTTGTACCCTAGCCTCTCAGCTATTTTACATCTGTTATCCCTGTATGGTTGACACTGTGATATATAGTAGGGTTACCATATAAGAAATGTGCAAAACCCTCTCCACATTGGCCACAGATGTCACAGCCATCTCTACACAGGATAAGAGTTACACACACACACACACACACACACACACACACACACACACACACACACACACACACACACACACACACACACACACACACACAGACACACCTGTCATGTCTGGGAGTAGAACCCCTACCTAACTAGTTTATTACACTACAGCACTATGTAGTTATAGTACATGACATGGACATTACTAAAGTGCTCCTTCCCCAAAGGTGTATTTCACAATGAATGACATCAGCAGGATTACCAAAGTACGGCATTTTAAATGTACTGCGAGTGACTAGCCTAAAATGCATTGCTCCCTACACAGACAGTGAGACACACACAAAACATCCACAACCAACATGTGTGGGTATAGAACCCCTGACTATGGTCTATATCACACTACAGCATGGAGCTGTTATAGGACACACCACAGGGATCACTAGAGAACTATTTCCCCCAAAGGTGTGTTTCACAATGAATGACATCAGCAGGATTACCAAAGTAGGGCATTTCAAATGTACTGCGAGTGAGTAGCCTAAAATGCATTGCTCCCTATGCAGACAGTGAAACACACACAAAACATCCACCACTGTGTGTGGGTATAGAACCCCTGACCAAGGTCTATATCACACTACAGCATGGAGCTGTTATAGGATGCACCACAGGGATTACTATAGAGCATTTCCCCAAAGGTATATTTCACAATGAATGACATCAGCAGGATAGCCAAAGTAGGGCGTTTGAAATGTACTGTGAGTGACTAGCCTATAATTTGCTGCTTGGTACACAGGCATTGAAATACACACAAAACATCCAGAACTGCCATGGGTGGAGATGGAACCCTATCACAGTTCTAAATCACACTACAGCAGTACGCAGTTACCAGATGCGCTACAGAGATTACTGGGCTACAACCTTCCCAGAGGTGTATTTCTAGGTGGGTGACATCAGCAGCCTTGCCAATGTTGAGTACATGAATTGTAAGGAGTGTGGGTACCCTAAAAGCATTGTTTTCTATGCAGTCAGAGACAGACAGGCACACACATACACACGCACACAGTTGCCAAGTCTGGGGTTAGAACATCTACCTAACTACTTTATCACACTACAGCAGTATGCAGTTAAAGGACAGACTACAGAGATTACTGGGCTATAACCTTACCAGAGGTGTATTTCTAGGTGAGTGACATCAGCAGCCTTGCCAAAATTGAGTATATGAATTGTAAGGAGTGTGAGTACCCTAAAAAACATTGCTCTATACACAGTCAGAGACAGACACACACACACAGTTGCCAAGGCTGGGGTTAGAACACCTACTTAACCACACTACAGCAGGACAGACAAACATGCACACACATGCATACAGAGTTGCCAAAGCTGGGGTCAGAACACCTACTTAACTATTTTATCACACTACAGCAGTACGCAATTATAGGTTGTGCTACGGAGATTACTGGGCTACAACCTTCCCAGAGGTGTATTTCTAGGTGAGTGACATCAGCAGCCTTGCCAAAGTTGTGTATATGAATTGTACGGAGTGTGAGCAGCCTAAAAAGCATTGTTCAGAGGCAGACACACACACACACAAACGCATTCTCACACACACAGTTGCCAAGTCTGGGGTTAGAACTCCTACCTAACTAGTTTATCACACTACAGCAATATGCAGTTACGGGACGCACCATGGAGATTACTGAGCTACAGCTCTCCCAAAGGTGTATTTCACATTGGATGACCTCAGCAGGATTGTCATAGTACTGCTATGGGGAGGGCGGTGTGTGCATGGGCCATAACCCATTCATCTAGGGGTTGACACGCCACATGCGGGCAAACACGGGGTCATATGTCACAGCTACATGTATACAACTACTAGATGACTACTTCCTTGTATAGTCATGTTGCACA
Source organism: Protopterus annectens (assembly GCF_019279795.1). Lineage (NCBI taxonomy): Eukaryota > Metazoa > Chordata > Ceratodontiformes > Protopteridae > Protopterus > Protopterus annectens. The sequence goes on from NC_056750.1 coordinate 129,294,176, forward strand.
GCTGGCACGTGCACCACATAGTCTGTAATGCTGACAGATACTGGTGGCTATTATATGCAGTGAGTGACATCTGCACCTCATGTGTTTGGAGCCATTTGGCTGTGTGCTGGGTGGGACAGGCCTGGATGGCTCCTTGTCACGGTCACCCTCTTCCACACATCTATGTCCATCTACCTTTGGCTTATTATAGTGTGTTGTCCTTACATATATGTCTGTATTCCTATCCACTGTGTGCAAGGCAGGAGTGGTGCATACTGACATGTGTCTGCACTAAGAACTGTGACTGCCAGATATGTCTGGTCCACTGGTGTTTGCAGACATGGCCTTCATGTGTTTAAGTGTGTGAACATGCCCACTATGACCATTCAGTATGTTGTTGACTGACATTGCCTTCATTTCTCTAAGTGTGTGAGCATGCCCAGTATGGCCATCTGCATTGCATGTGTGGATCAAGTCCAGGTAGTTTGTACTGCGGTGCTGACCTTTGTGTTGCACACCAACAGGTAGCATGCTGTGTCTGCAGGGTATCCATCGGTCATTTGGCATTGACTTGCTACGTTTCTGCATAGGGGGGGGGGCACCTGACTGTTTCTACATTTCTACACAGGTTTGGGGGTGCCACACCTGACTGTTACAATATTTCTATGTAGGATGGGAAGGCACACCTGACTATTTCTACATTTCTACACAGGATTGGGGGGAGAGCACACCTGACTGTTACTATATTTCTATGTAGGATGGGGGGAGGGCACACCTGACTATTTCTACATTTCTACACAGGAGTGGGGGGCACACCTGACTGTTACTATAAGTCTATGTAGGATGGGGGGTACACCTGACACTTGTACACATTTGCTAGGACTGTACTGGTATGTCGGGTACTCCATTTCAGTCTGTCGTCTTACCTATCGTGCTGGCTAGAGGCATACCAGTGTACTACAGATCGTAGCTTTTAATTACCTACATATTAGTTTCTGACTTCCTAGCCTTCACAACTGACATCCAACTGCCTGGCCTGCTGTAGTCTGTCTGTGTAGGCCTGGAGGGGGGGAGGTTACCCATAGGCCTCATTCAGAGGCTATAGTATAGCATTTGTTTGTATTTGTCTGCACCTGTCTTGCTGGCTGTAACTGTTGTTGGGTATGTGACCCCCCCCCAACTGGCATATGTGAGCCACTTACCTTGTGGGTGTCCCAGTACTGAGGGTGGTGCTGCAGGGCTGCTTATGTTGGATGCACATACTACACTCCCTATACATGGTTGAACACAGGTAGTGTCATGTTTGACATCCCTTTTACTGTATGTGTGAGTCAGAGAGAAGTGTCATTCCCTGGGTCCCTACTGTGTCAGTGCAAGTGCTACGCATTGCCTCTTTGCCAAGGCAGGGCATACTGGGCACACCTCTTTCTGCCTACTGGGGCAGGCTCAGGTTGTTCCTCCTCCAAGTCACTGTGTGCCTGTGCAGGCCTTGGCAATGGTGGGGAGCTGTGTGGCCCTGCCCCATGCTGTTCCTGCTGCAGCTGTTTCTGCAGGATCATATTGTATAGCATGGCACATACAAGGACAATTTGGGTACATGTAGTTGGTGAGTACTGCAAGTCTCCATTGGATGTGTCCAGGCACTGGAACCATGACTTGAGCATCCCAAACACACGCACTATTATGATTCTTGTTTGTGCCTGTGCCTCATTATGGAGTTCTTGTTTGGGTGTGTGTGCATTTCTGATAGGTGTCATCAGCCATGGCTCCAGTGCATATCCAGCATCACCCACTTGGTGACCGTGTGGGATGTCTCCATTGGCAAATCTCTGGTACAGCTGCATCAGATGCCAGATGTGGGAATCGTGATAACTTCCAGGGCAGCCAGCACACACGTTCATTATTATGCCCTGGGCATCACACATGACCTGGCAGTTGATGGAGGGGAAGCCCTTGGGGGTGATGTAGACCCTACCCCACTCACCGGGTGGTGCTTTGATACATATGTGTGTGCAGTCTTTTGCACCCACTACCTTAGGGTATTCTGCTATTTGGTGGAAGAGATGCATATTGCTGGCCAACGCCTCACAGATGTTGGGGAAATATACATGCTCACCGACATGTGCTGACATGGCATCCAGGAACTGGTGGAGTACCCTGGATGCTGATGCCTGTGAAATCCCCATCATATCCCCAGTTGGCCTTTGGAAGGTACCTGTTGCTAGTATTCTTAGGCCTACACATACCTTGGTATCCACTGGGATGTGTTCCCCTCTGTTAGATGTGTGTGTCTAAGGCGTGGCCGGCACAGCTCAATAATTTGCTGTAGGCAGTCCCTGTCCACCTTATAGCTCTCCACTATCTCCAGTTCATGTAGCCCTTGGTAGGTTACCCTGGGTCTGTACACTCTTCTCCATCTCCTCATTGTAGGTTGCTCAGCAGCATTCACATCCTCACCACCCTCAGCCTCTTGCTCATGCTCGTTTATGATAGCAAAAGCAGTCCCTAACATTTTTTCTCTTGCTTTCGTTTTTTAAAATTTCCCCACTCGTATACACCGGTGGTGCAGAGTTTTGGGGAAAAAACAAGAGGAAAGGTGTTTGCATAGTTTATAGTGGTGTGCTGCGCTGGGCTGGTCTGCTGCCTGTGTAATTGGCTGATTCTGATACATTTCACATGCCAGCTAAGCTAGTTTTCCTTGATTCCTACTGCTGTTTTCCCTTCCCATTGCCTCCCTGTTTAAGCCCAGGGGCACGCCGTGCAAACAGAGTGCTCAAATGTGCACACTGCTGAAATTTCCTGGTTTAACTTCCTTTTTCTTCCTGTAAAACCCGGTGAACAGCACGCACACCCGCTTACACTTTGTAAAGTGTGCTAGGCAAGTTTAGACACACCCCATAGCTTAGCTGTGCTAAGCTAGGAGCAAACCCGAGCCACAGGGCTCCAATCCACTTACAGTATGCCTGACGCACCCACCTATGATGTCGCCTACCTCCTAGTCTTGCACTCAGCTATTCATACTCTTATACTGTTGGGACCTGTCTCACATGCTGGGGAAAACTGGGATTCACTATCCTTCCCCTCATTTGCATTGGATTGTCTGCTAATGCATAGTTACATGTCTCCACTGAGTCTTCCCCCTTAGCAATAACTATTCACTGGCCAGGTTGTCTTCTGCCTGCCATTGACTTGCATGGCAAAATACTGATTTTAGTTAGAATGCTTATTTTAGGTTTATTTTCTTATTTTCCCCCCGATCCTGTTTGCACTTCGCTGCCCTATGCTTAAACAGCTGAGATCGGCGAAAAAAAAATAAAAGTTGATTTTTAATTTTTTTTCATTGTTTGCAATGCCAATGGCTTTATACTTGGCCATTGGCATACTTCCTCAATGATATGCAGCCTTTATTTGGAGCTGTCATAGCTCCGTTTTGGATTTTGCATAAATGTACTCAGTTACTAACTGAGTACATTTCTGCAGGTAGCACTAGTCTTGCACGGACTATTGCAGGCTTCCTGGATTGCAAAATCACCTCATTTGCATGGATTTCTCCTGCAAATGGGGTGATTTGCATACCAGGGCTTCGTCTGTGCAGGATTAATGCAGGAGCTCTCATGCACGCCCCATCAGGCTGTTCCTGGCTCGCACGGCAGACATATTGCCTGTGTTAGCTCCTGCACTAATCTTGCACTCTGTGCAAGCTTTTGAGAATCTGGGGGTATATCTTTAACCAGCATTATCAAGGAAAGATTATGAGAAACTAGAGGAAACAGACTAAAAACATGGGTTAGGGGAAAGATGGTTATACTCATGGGTGATATGAATCTGTCACAATCAGACTGGCAGATTCCTAGTCCCAGGGCAGAGAGGAAGCACAGTTGATGCAGATTTTGGAACATGAAAGTCTCAGCCAAGAGGCATGGAACTGTACCAGAAAGGACTGGATTCTGAAAGTGATTCAAACCAAGATAGAGGGAGTCATGGATACTGCGGTGAAAGTACAATTAGCTAACATCAATCATACCACTTTGGGGCTTTTAGTAGGGGGGATGGAATATAAATACAAAGACAATGATGTTGAACTTTAACGGAGTTGATTATTATGAGGTAAGGGAGAGAGTCAAAGATGATGTAGGATACTGGGAACAAACTGAGGGATAAAATACTATGGAAATGGATGAATGACATAGCTGGCTCCAAAGACTGGTGTTAATACAGCTTTAGAAGAAATAATATTTAATGCATTTTTCTCATTTTATCTCTGAGACCATCTAATTCCTCTGCTCCCCTGTCAACGTATTGGTTTAATCTCTTACTCCAGGTATCCATAGACACTAAGAAGGTGTAGGACTTGAAAGTTAGAGAATGTTTCTGTCATCTAGCAAAGAAATTAGATTTTCTGCTACTGCTGTAACCCCCAGACATGCAGATGTGTGCACCACTGAAGTGGGGGACTGCTGTGACAGTCCAATAATCTTGTGTGCTTCCACTAACTCACCTGTAAACAGCAACATTGTATATGCTGCTTGGCATGTCAGAACATGCACCTCTGCCTGTACCCTGTTATTTGACTTTTAACCAAGCCTCTTCTGGGTGTCTTCCTTGAAAAGATCAGGGACATCTCCCTCCAACAGGATGGGCAAGTCTGTGGTAGGTACTTACTCCCACCATTCCCAATAGGCTTGCCATGAGATTATTTTATATCTGAGAGGATTTACTGATAGTGGACAGTATTAAGGGTCTCCTTAACACTGACCCTGATCCTGAAACTCAACAGGTACAGCTCAGAAGCTATACTAAAACAAATAACTTATTGGAGATGAGCAAATTTTAAATGGAACTCTCACATGGATAAAGACCTACTAAAGTCCATGGTACCCTAAGTAATGACTAGGAATGCAATTCAGGATGTTACCAATACAAGGTTATAGTGGGAAGGTGGAATATTCTAGACTCAAAAGGCTTTAGAAGGAAAGAAAGAGACAGATGGCTCAAGCTGAAATATTAGGCACTAGTAAATGTCCAGAAAGACATAGTCAGTACAGGGGCCTCTGCTGTACTCTTGAACTCAGAAGCAGTACTGTGTGCAGAAGTTAATCTCATAAGGACTACACAGGCAGAAGCAGAATTACAGAGGAAAGACTAATTCTGGTGTTTAAAGGGGGTGGTGATCCTAAATGCATAGCTGTGCTTTTCAATAAGTATGTTTTACAAGCACCTATACAGTCGGTGAGATCTGAACAGAGGATTGCAGTATTTAGAAATGACAATTTAGGACAGTTTTCTGAGATGTCTGTGTCTGTATATATATAGTCACACTAAGGAGAATACAACTCACTGCTGAGACTTTGAAGTGGCTACATCACACCTGGTGGATACTCTTGGGAGGGAAAGGGTGAACAGGTCACTTACAAGTGCAGAAGTCAAAAGGATGATAATGTAGCATAGACCTCATAAAGCATCAGGAATAGATGGACTCCTGGAAGAACTACATAAATGGGGGAAGTGACCCTTTGACAGACCCTGGCAAAAATTTTCCATGACATACATGGTCTACAGAATTTACACCCAGACTCGAACTAAGTGGTTTTGACACTAATTCACTAAACTAGTGATGTGTGCCTCCTCACTGGGAGATTGCAGATAGCTGGTGAGAACTTGCCTCTCTCCTGTACTGTACAAGCCATGACTAAAGGCATGCAGGCCTAGTTCTTTTTGACATTAAAACAACCTTCTACATGGTTAGTTGGGACTTCCTGTTTAAGGTTTCATGACAGAGAAACTTAGGCTCATACTTTATGAGATGGATTAAGTTTCTTTACACCAAACTCTCCTTTAGGGTTCTCATGAATGGAGGCTTATCATAACAGGCATCGATCAGGAGATGGGTACTAGGTGGGGGTGCCTGTTATCCCCAGGTCATTTACAGCTGTTTAGAGATGAACTGCTATTGAAGGTTAGAAGCATCCTTGAAGAACAGAATGCTAGGGATGGAACAAACAGTTCCTTTTTACTCTTTACTGATGACTAAGTCCTAATCAGTATCAATCTACCTGATGTTGTAAATAAAGTTATAGATACAGTTCAGCTTGGTATGCAACCTCACCAAATCCATAGTGATTCACTGTAGCCAAGCCAATTTTGAGGAGGATTGTAGGGGAATCCCATGCATCAACTATTCCACATGTTTGGTTCTCATTATGGAGAGATCATTAGTTGCAAGTATAGATGATAACATAAAACAGCTTGTTAAAATGGTTCCAATCCCCTGCACAAGATACATAACTTTTCTACTATTACTGGAAAGGTGTGACCAATACAAACCACAATTTTGTCTCATGTGCTCTTCCTGGCAAGGAATATTCAAATTTCAGTGAAACATCCAGGTACAGTGCATTTGCAAAGCTGTATTAATGATGCAGTCTTTGGTAAAGATAGAAGAAAGATTTCCGCCTCAATTGCTTACATATTCAGGGTATTTGGGAGTTAAGGCCTACCCCATTTGGCAAGCTAAGTAGTATCATTCTATCTCAATCAGACAAATGCTTCACACAAGAAAGGATAACTAATGTTATGGGATCCTATTCATTAAATGGTACTTCTGGAGTCTGTCAACCTAGGGAGTGGTTAGAGTGAATATACAGTGAAAGTTTTGAAATTACAGGATTCGATTGGGGCAAGGGGACAACAGACTGCATTTGGCACCACCCTCTGGTCAGGCAGTTGGTAAATAAACAATCAATTGAATATTGAAAAAGAAGGGATCCAGAACTGGTCACAACTCAAGACAAAACCATCTACTAAAACACATGAAAGTTTTCATCTGTTAAAGGGGACTAAAATATGCATGATTGATTTGTCTACAGCCAGCTAGGCCAGGTGTGGATAGAACACATTTATTTTTCAGAGACAATGGGGAAGATACTATACTGATATACGTGGTGTAGGTCAAAGTTGGAATATCAGATTTAATGCAGAAAGATATCTTAGGGATTATAGTTGAGACATTAAGATGCCTAATAAAACATAGGTGGAAATCTCAGGAGGGAATTTATGTGTCTGATAAGGTGTGGGAGTCAGTTTGGCAGATAACAGATAAATTACCATATTGTCCCAGACTCTATGACCAACAATTAAGAATCATCTATAGGTGGTATCTCACCCTCTGTAAGCTTTGGTGCTCAAAACACAAAATTGATGGAAACTGTTGGAGATGTGGGGTGGGAGATGAGGACACAATTCATACGTTTTGGGGTTACCCCAAGATTCACATGTTTTGGGAGCATCTTAATCAAAAACTAAAGGGGATTTATCAGGTGTCTGCACCATCAGAATGGGTCTTTTTGCTCTTTGGGATAATATCTAATTCCCACTCCAAAGTCCACCCAACATTAAAAATCTACTGGGTGTTAAAAAGTATTAATAAGCTTACATGTGCCAAACAATGAAAGTCTAAGGGTGGTCCTTCCTTAATACTTGTGGACAATTCCCTGCACAAGTATTAGGTAACATTGTACATGCTTTCAAATGTCCTGATTGCCTAGATAACGACCACAAAAATGGCAAATGTTATTGTAGTATTTTAGTTAAGTCTGCAATCATAAGGGAGCATATGAAATAAATATGTTAGGAATATTGGCTGCTTGTAATTTTTCCCCAGGAAGTACAATTATCTGAGCTACATGTATAGAGTGTAGATAGTTATGGGATTATGTCAGTCCTTTCTGTTTTAAAATCTTACAGTAAACTGTATCACATACAGTTTTATTATATGATGTTACTTGATCAGTGTTTTCTGTGCTAAAATTTATTATTTTATTTTACATTTGGTTACCGGGAAGGTCCGACTGGACATATGTCCTTTTTCAGCAGAGGCCCTGGGAGAAAAACTCCATATATAACACAAATTAATAAAGTACATTTTACGGGTACAGAAATTTGGCATTGTACATTTTGCATCTAATAAAACTAGGACAATAAAATTTCAAACTGTACATCAACAAAGGTGGAAAAAATATGGTGCACAACACAGGTATAAAGATAAACCACATTAAACTGTACAATCAAAGCAACATTTACTATGATATAGTATTGTAAAAACTACAAAGTGTACATCAGATGTCTATTCTTAGTAGAAGGAGTGACAGTTGAGCAAAAGTGAGAGGAATAAGGAAAGGGACTTACTGGAAGGAGTGACAGTTGAGAGAAAGAGAGAGGAATGAAGAATTAGGCTTGCCAGATGTGGGGAGGTCAACCGTCTAAAAGTAAAGCAAGGATGTTTGACCTGGGTGCAGAGGATGGAGCTATTCTAGCCTGGGGAATCACAGTTATGAATCCAATTGGCTTGTAGTGCATTTTTAGAAATTTTTTAAACAGAGTTAAGGACTTAGTGGCTGATATATTAGTGGGCAAGGAGTTCCATATTTTGGCAATGAAATTAGAATAGAGGGAGGTTCCTGCAGAACTGTTGGCTTTAGTGACTTGCAGGAGAGGTTTATTGTTGGAGCGTAGGTCCTTAGTACTGGAGCAAGAATGTATAATGTTTTGTAATGCAGGGGGGTTTTCGGGGTAGTAAAGAATCTTATGGGTTAGTATAAGCTGGTTGTAAACAAGAGGTTGGGGAAGTTCAAGCCAATTGAGTTGTTTAAGGACTGACCAGTGGTGTGTTTGATATGGGCTATTCCCGGCTAAATTTACAATTTTGTTGTAGCGGGCATTGAGTTTGGCTATATCCAATTTTATGAGATTGGTGAGGATAGGGAAGTCATATAGCAGTGTAGGAATGAGATGTGTTTGTGCAATGTTAGCCTCTGTGCTATTTTTGAGGAATTGTTTATTTCTATCTAGCACTAATTTTTTATGTACTGTCTTTATTGTGAGTGAGATGCAAGTGTCAAATTTCATGTTGCAATCTATTTCACCTCCTAAAAGTTTAGTGTGAGTGACAGGATAGATAGTTGTTTTGTTGTTAGAAAGGATAGTGAACATGGGTAAGGGGAGGAGTGATTAGTAGGCTAGATAATGACAAGTTTGGTTTTATTGGGGTTTAGTATTAGCTGAGAGATGGTAAGCCATCCTTCCACAGAAAGTAAATAGGCTTGTGTTTGTAACTGAAGTTCCTGAGGAAGGAAAGGAACAGATTAGTGTAGAGTCATCAGCATATTGGATGACTAAGGCATGAAGAAAAGATGTATGGAGCTTGCTACTGAAGATAGAAAAAAGTAAAGGACTAAGGATGGAGCCTTGGGGAACACTCAGTGTGACTGGTAATAAAGGGGAGAGTTCTTTCCTCCACTCGACTGCTTCTTGTCAGCCTGTTAAATAACTTTGAAATCACATAAAGGTAGGTTTGCTAAGATTTAGTTCTGAGAGATATTTAATAAGGGTGTTGTAGTTAACCATATCAAATGCCTTGGAAAGGTTGAGAAAGATAGCAGAGATATAGTTGCCTTTATTTCTGTGGTTGTTTACTATATGAGTGAATGACATAAAGGTTGTTGTAGTGCTGTAGTTGTTTACTATATGAGTGAATGACATAAGCGTTGTTGTAAAGCTGTGATTGTTTACTATATGAATGAATGACATAAGCGTTGTTGTAGTGCTGTGGTTGTTTACTATATGAGTGAATGACAGAAGTGCTGTTGTAGTGCTGTGGTTGTTTACTATATGAGTAAATAACATAAGCGTTGTAGTGCTGTGGATGTTTACTATATGAGTGAATGAAAGAAGCGTTATTGTAGTGCTGTGGTTGTTTACTATATGAGTGAATGACATAAGCGTTGTAGTGCTGTGGTTGCTTGCATTATGAGTGAATGACATAAGCGTTATTGTAGTGCTGTGGTTGTTTACTATATGAGTGAATGACATAAGCATTGCTGTAGTGCTGTGGTTGTTTACTATATGAGTGAATAACATAAGCATTGAAGTGCTGTGGTTGTTTACTATATGAGTGAATGACATAAGTGTTGTTGTAGTGCTGTGACTGTTTACTATATGAGTGAATGACATAAACTTTGTTGTAGTGCTATGGTTGTTTACTATATGAGTGAATGACATAAGTGTTGTTGTAGTGCTGTGGTTGTTTACTATATGAGTGAATGACATAAATGTTGTTGTACTGCTGTGGTTGTTTACTATATGAGTGAATGACATAAACATTGTTGTAATGCTGTGGTTGTTTACTATATGAGTGAATGACATAAGCATTGTTGTAGTGCTGTGTTTGTTTACTATATGAGTGAATGACATAAGATTTATTGTAGTGCTGTGGTTGTTTACTATATGAGTGAATAACATAAGCATTGAAGTGCTGCAGTTGTTTACTATATGAGTGAATGGCATAAGTGCTGTTGTAGTGGTGTGACTGTTTACTATATGAGTGAATGATATAAGCATTGTTGTAGTGCTGTGGTTGTTTATTATATGAGTGAATGACATAAGCGTTGTTGTAGTGCTGTGGTTGTTTACTATACGAGTGAATGACATAAGCGTTGTTGTACTGCTGTGGTTGTTTACTATATGAGTGAATGACATAAGCGTTGTAGCGCTGTGGTTGTTACTATATGAGTGAATGACATAAGCATTGTTGTAGTGCTGTGGTTGTTTACTATATGAGTGAATGGCATAAGTGTTATAGTAGTGCTGTGGTTGTTTACTATACGAGTGAATGACATAAGTGTTGTTGTAGTGCTGTGGTTGTTTACTATATGAGTGAATGACATAAGAATTGTAGTGCTGTAGTTGTTTACTATATAAGTGAATGACATAAGCATTGTAGTGCTACGGTAGTTTACTATATGAGTGAATGACATAACCATTTTTGTAGTGCTGTGGTTGTTTACTATATGAGTGAATGACATAAGCATTGTTGTAGTGCTGTGGTTGTTTACTATATGAGTGAATGACATAAGCGTTGTTTAGTGCTGTGGTTGTTTACTATATGAGTGAATGACATAAGCGTTGTTGTAATGCTGTGTTGTTTACCATATGAGTGAATGACATAAGCATTGTTGTAGTGCTGTGGTTGTTTACTATATGAGTGAATGACATAAGCGTTGTAGTGCTGTGGTTGTCTACTATATGAGTGAATGACATAAGCATTGTTGTAGTGCTGTGGTTGTTTACTATATGAGTGAATGATATAAGCATTGTAGTGCAGTGGTTGTTTACTATATGAGTGAATGACATAAGCATTACTGTAGTGTTCTGGTTAATTACTATATGAGTGAATGACATCTGCGTTGCTGTAGTACTGTGGCTGTTTACTATATGAGAGAATGATATAAGTGTTGCTGTAGTGCTGTGGTGGTTTACTATATGAGTGAATGACATAAGTGTGGTTGTAGTGCTGTGGTTGTTTACTGTATGACTGAATGACATAAGCGTGGTTGTAGTGCTGTGGTTGTTTACTATATGAGTGAATGACATAAGCGTTGTTGTAGTGCTGTGATTGTATACTATATGAGTGAATGACAAAAGTGTTGTTGTAGTGCTGTGGTTGTTTACTATATGAGTGAATGACATAAGCATTGTTGTAGTGGTGTGGTTGCTTACTATATGAGTGAATGACATAAGTGTTGTTGTAGTGCAGTGGTTGTTTACTATATGAGTGAATGACATTGTTGTAGTGCTGTGGTTGTTTACTATATGAGTAAATGACATAAGTATTGCTGTAGTGCTGTGGTTGTTTACTATATGAGTGAATGACATAAGTGTTGTTGTAGTGCAGTGGTTGTTTACTATAAGAGTGAATGACATATCATTGTAGTGCTGTGGTTGTTTACTATATGAGTAAATTACATAAGCATTGCTGTAGTGCTGTGGTTGTTTACTATATGAGTGAATGACATAAGCATTGCTGTAGTGCTGTGGTTGTTTACTATATGAGTGAATGACATAAGCATTGTTGTAGTGCTGTGGTTGTTTACTATATGAGTGAATGATATAAGCATTGTAGTGCAGTGGTTGTTTACTATATGAGTGAATGACATAAGCATTACTGTAGTGCTGTGGTTAATTACTATATGAGTGAATGACATCTGTGTTGCTGTAGTGCTGTGGCTGTTTACTATATGAGTGAATGATATAAACGCTGTAGTGCTGTGGTGGTTTACTATATGAGTGAATGACATAAGTGTGGTTGTAGTGCTGTGGTTGTTTACTATATGAGTGAATGACAAAAGCATTGTTGTAGTGCTGTGGTTGTTTACTATATGAGTGAATGACATAAGCGTTGTTGTAGTGCTGTGATTGTATACTATATGAGTGAATGACAAAAGTGTTGTTGTAGTGCTGTGGTTGTTTACTATATGAGTGAATGACATAAGCATTGTTGTAGTGGTGTGGTTGCTTACTATATGAGTGAATGACATAAGTGTTGTTGTAGTGCAGTGGTTGTTTACTATTTGAGTGAATGACATAAGCGTTGTAGTGCTGTGGTGATTTACTATACAAGTGAATGACATAAGCGTTGTTGCAGTGTTGTGGGTGTTTACTATATGAGTGAATGACATAAGTGTTGCTGTAGTGCTGTGGTTGTCTAGTATATGAGTGAATGACATAAGCGTTGCTGCAGTGCTGTGGTTGTTTACTATATGAGTGAATGACATAAGCATTGTTGTAGTGCTGTGGTTGTTTACTACATGAGTGAATGATATAAGCATTGTAGTGCAGTGGTTGTTTACTATATGAGTGAATGACATAAGCATTACTGTAGTGCTGTGGTTAATTACTATATGAGTGAATGACATCTGCGTTGCTGTAGTACTGTGGCTGTTTACTATATGAGTGAATGATATAAGTGTTGCTGTAGTGCTGTGGTGGTTTACTATATGAGTGAATGACATGTGTGGTTGTAGTGCTGTGGTTGTTTACTGTATGACTGAATGACATAAGCATGGTTGTAGTGCTGTGGTTGTTTACTATATGAGTGAATGACATACGCATTGTTGTAGTGGTGTGGATGTTTACTATATGAGTGAATGACATAAGCATTATTGTAGTGCTGTGATTGTATACTATATGAGTGAATGACAAATGTGTTGTTGTAGTGCTGTGGTTGTTTACTATATGAGTGAATGACATAAGCATTGTTGTAGTGCTGTGGTTGTTTACTATATGAGTGAATTACATAAGCATTACTGTAGTGCTGTGGTTAATTACTATATGAGTGAATGACATCTGCGTTGCTGTAGTACTGTGGCTGTTTACTATATGAATTAATGATATAAGTGTTGCTGTAGTGCTGTGGTGGTTTACTATATGAGTGAATGACATAAGTGTGGTTGTAGTGCTGTGGTTGTTTACTGTATGATTGAATGACATAAGTGTGGTTGTAGTGCTGTGGTTGTTTACTATATGAGTGAATGGCATAAGCATTGTTGTAGTGCTGTGGATGTTTAGTATATGAGTGAATGACATAAGCGTTGTTGTAGTGCTGTGATTGTATACTATATGAGTGAAAGACAAAAGTGTTGTAGTGCTGTGGTTGTTTACTATATGAGTGAATGACATGATCATTGTTGTAGAGCTGTGGTTGTTTACTATATGAGTGAATGACATAAGTGTTGTTGTAGTGCAGTGGTTGTTTACTATATGAGTGAATGACATATCGTTGTAGTGCTGTGGTTGTTTACTATATGAGTAAATTACATAAGCATTGCTGTAGTGCTGTGGTTATTTACTATATGAGTGAATGACATAAGCGTTGTAGTGCTGTGGTAGTTTACTATATGAGTGAATGGCATAAGCGTGTTAGTGCTGTGGTGATTTACTATACAAGTGAATGACATAAGCGTTGTTGCAGTGTTGTGGGTGTTTACTATATGAGTGAATGACGTAAGTGTTGCTGTAGTGCTGCGCTTGTCTAGTATATGAGTGAATGACATAAGCGTTGCTGCAGTGCTGTGGTTGTTTACTATATGAGTGAATGACATAAGTGTTGCTGTAGTGTTGTGGCTTTTCTATATGTGTGAATTCCATCAGCGTGATTGTAGTGCTGTAGTTGTTTACTATATGAGTGAATGACATAAGCGTTATTGTAGTGCTGTGGTTGTTTACTATATGAGTGAATAAGCATTGAAGTGCTGTGGTTGTTTACTATATGAGTGAATGACATAAGCGTTATTGTAATGCTGTGATGGTTTACTATATGAGTGAATAAGCATTGAAGTGCTGTGGTTGTTTACTATATGAGTGAATGACATAAGCGTTGTTGTAGTGTTGTGGTTGTTTACTATATGAGTGAATGACATAAGCATTGTTGTAGTGCTGTGGTTGTTTACTATATGAGTGAATGACATAAGTGTTATTGTAGTGCTGTGGTTGTTTACTATATGAGTGAATGACATAAGCATTGTTGTAGTGCTGTGGTTCTTTACTATATGAGTGAATGACATAAGCATGGTAGTGCTGCAGTTGTTTACTATATAAGTGAATGACATAAGCGTTGTAGTGCTATGGTAGTTTACTATATGAGAATTGTCATAAGCGTTGTTGTAGTGCTGTGGTTGTTTACTATATGAGTGAATGACATAAGTGTTGTTGTAGTGCTGTGTTGTTTACTATATGAGTGAATGACATAAGCATTGTTGTAGTGCTTTGGTTGTTTACTATATGAGTGAATGACATAAGCATTGTGGTGCTGTGTTGTTTACTATATGAGTGAATGACAAAAGTGTTGTTGTAGTGCTGTGGTTGTTTACTATATGGGTGAATGACATATCATTGTAGTGCTGTGTTTGTTTACTATATGAGTGAATGACATAAGCGTTGTTGCAGTGTTGTGGGTGTTTACTATATGAGTGAATGACATAAGTGTTGCTGTAGTGCTGTGGTTGTTTAGTATATGAGTGAATGACATAAGCGTTGCAGCAGTGCTGTGGTTGTTTACTATATGAGTGAATGACATAAGTGTTGCTGTAGTGTTGTGGCTGTTTACTATATGAGTGAATGACATCAGCATGGTTGTATTGCTGTAGTTCTTTACTATATGAGTGAATGACATAAGCATTGTTACAGTGATGTGGTTTCTTACTGTATGAGTGAATGACCTAAGCATTGTAGTGTTGTTGTTGTCTACTATATGAGAGAATGACATAAGTGTTGTTGTAGTAGCGTGGTTGTTTACTATATGAGTGAATGACATAAGCATTGGTGTAGTGCTGTGGTTGTTTACTATATGAGTATATGACATAAGCATTGCTGTAGTGCTGTGTTTGTTTACTATATGAGTGAATGACATAAGTGTTGGTGTAGTGCTGTGGTTGTTTACTATATGAGTGAATGACATAAACGTTATTTTAGTGCTGTGGTTGTTTACTAAATGAGTGAATGATATACGCATTGTAGTGCAGTGGTTGTTTACTATATGAGTAAATGGCATAAGCTTTACTGTAGTGCTGTGGTTAATTACTATATGAGTGAATGACATAAGCGTTGCTGTAGTGCTGTGGTTGTTTACTATATGAGTGAATGACGTAAGCGTTGTTGTAGTGCTGTGGTTGTTTACTATATGAGTGAATGACATAAGCATTGTTGTAGTGCTGTGGTTGTTTGCTATATGAGTGAATGACATAAGTGTGGTTGTAGTGCTCTGGTTGTTTACTATATGAGTGAATGACATATGCGTTGTTGTAGTGCTGTGGTAGTTTACTATATGAGTGAATGATATAAGCGTTGCTCTACTGCTGTGGTTGTTTACTATATGAGTGAATGACATTAGCATTGCTGTAGTGCTGTGGTTGTTTACTATATAGGTGAATGACATAAACGTTGTTGTAGCGCTGTGGTTGTTTACTATATGAGTGAATGACATAAGCGTTGTTGTAGTGCTGTTTTTGTTTACTATATGAGTGAATGACATAAGGGTTGTTGTAGTGCTGTGGTTGTTTTCTATATGAGTGAATGACATAAGCGTTGTTGTATTGCTGTGGTTGTTTACTATATAGGTGAATGACATAAGCATTGCTGTAGTGCTGTGGTTGTTTACTATATGAGTGAGTGACATAAGCATTGTTGTAGTGCTGTGGTTATTCACTATATGAGTGAATGACATAAGCGTTGTTGTAGTGCTGTGGTTGTTTACTATATGAGTGAATGACATAAGAGTTGTAATGCTGTGGTTGTTTACTATAAGAGTGAATGACATAAGTGTTGCAGTGCTGTGGTTGTTTACTATATGAGTGAATGACATAAGTATTGTAGTGCTGTGGTTGTTTACTATATGAGTGAATGACATAAGTGTTTTTGTAGTGTTGTCATTGTTTACTATATGAGTGAATGACATAAGCGTTGTTGTAGTGCTGTGGTTGTTTACTGTATGAGTGAATGACATAAGCATTGTAGTGCTGTGGTTGTTTACTATATGAGTGAATGACATAAGCGTTGTAGTGCTGTGGTTGTTTACTATATGAGTGATAAAATAAAATAACTAACAGGATACACCACGAGAATTCATAAAATGTAGACAAAACACTTCTTTATTCCACAACGAGTAAAAGATAAGCGCTTTCGCGTGCTTCATGCACGCTTCATCAGATCTATTGAACATAATTAATCTTCCACTTATATAGTAAGTAAAACATTCAATCCAACACTTAACAGTTGATTAATTAAACCTATTGAAATTTAAAATTTAAAGCCCCATGCGCCAATTTTATAACATCTCCTTCTACTACACTATCAAAACTGCCTAACAAACTCAACCAGCATGAACAGTACTCAGCTAACATGAACAGTAAAAATAACTAAATAAGTAAATAAATAAGTAAGTAAATGTTTGCATGTCTTACTATCAAATACGTAGAAACCATGTGAAAAATACAACTGTTATCTGAATGGCATACAATATAAACATTCATATCAGATAAAAAGAATGCTGTGCTTGCAATTGTCTATTGGTCACTGTCATCTCTTCCATAGAGCTGTTGATGAAAAACTGTCAGTACTGCATGAACCTTTCACTAGAGTATCAATTTGTCCATAAGTCCCCCGCATCTCCATTCACTTATAAAACTAATATGCATAACACATATTAGAAAAATGCTTAGCGAAAAGAAAACCGCCCAACAAAAAAGGAATAGAAAAAGGAATAAAAAGAGGTAAAATAAAATGCGGTATACAATAAGACTATCCTGGTATAGATCAGTACAGCTTATAGAATCTATGTTCAAAACGGTCTGATGTCAAACAGTTACCATTGAACCAGCATCTCATCACAACAGTGAGTGTGTACCTCCGTGCTTTATAAAACTGCATAATGCAGTCTGTACGATCAATAATCCACAGTCTAGGGCTAGAAAAAATTCAAGACATAAAAATCAATTCTAATTATCAATGGAGCAATCAATATTGCATGTTTAAAGCCAATCAATTGTCAGTCATATTATATATAAAAAACACTACTAACTGGTCAGCCGCCGACAACAAAGAACTTATAGCTGACATAAATATTAAACTCTATATGTTGAATGTTACTTCTAAAATATTAAATGTCTTAGCATCTGTCTTATTATTTATGAGATTGAACTAATCAATTCATATTGTTCAATAGTCGATTATTATGATTTCAAAATAATGTAAAATATAATAGTTAACAATAATTAGAGATTAAAAATCATTGATTATTAAAAATACTTATAAGCTCAGTATCAGTGTATAACAAGGTATTCTAACATTTATATTCCATATACAAAGTCAAACATATATTCCTATTAATTATGGGACCAAAACGAGACAATAAATTTATGAGAAGCAACGAGCTCAAACCCTTGTAAGTTCTATCTGTGAATCCGATGGACAAACAGATGAATAAACAAATAAATAGAGAGACTATCTTGGCAGAGAAAACACTTACAAGCATGCCTTAACTTTAAAGTAATACCGAGAGGCATGCGCGTTCTGTGCATGCCTACTTATGGTCAACTGTATCCGGACTTACTGAAGAAATGGCAAGACTTAAATTTAGAACTGAGCAATAAATATATACGTTTGTTACTTGAGTATTTTGAACCGCTCGAAACTGCTCTACAAAAAGACATTGACACATCGTATCAGATTATTGTAGAGCGGTTCAACTCTGAAGTATTTATTAGGAAACTGAATGGTATATCGACACAGATTCATTTATATAGTGAAAAATTAAGGAGCATCAAACAAAAGAAGTTAACTAGAGATGTACATGATTTTAAAATGGGGAACATATTTGTTTGGCCGAGGACAGTTGAAAATGATACAATACGAATGGACCGCACTTTCCGCCCATATACTAGAAAACCGGAAGTCGGAGATGTGAGCAGTTCGAATTTGGCGCCTTCAGTTGTGGTTACAACCACCCCAGGGGAGTTGACTAGTGCCAGAGCTGATCCTTCTGCTGGTTTAATAGATAATCAAACACCGCCACCCAACCAACTAGCACTACATCAAACGGATGATTCCATCAGAACAGGAACAGTTAGACGATATACCGCGGCATCTAATAGAAACTTGGATTCTCCTTTTCCAATCAGGCTGAACAAGACAACCAGAGGGAGATCCTTGAGCCGGGGACCGAGGAAACGGAAGTTTTCGACAGACAGGTACGAGCAACAACAAAAAAGGAACTGGAATTGACTTTTCTGGTGTTTAATCATTCTAAATATGTTTATCTGTATCTGACTTGTCACTTTTAAATAGAGGCTTAAACTTTGTTCCCTCGCAGCCTAGTAAGCTTTTTGAGACCTTGACTGACTTGAGACTTTTTGCGAGGAAAGTGGCTATCAAATTGTTTTTTAAAAACAAAGGTGACTGTGGGAATGCTACTAAGAATGACTTTAAGCGTAGAAGCACGTTTTCTCCTCAATTGCCACCTATGGTGGAATGTTTTGTAAAATCATGCGAGAAAGATTTGTATGCTTTATATTCCAGTAAGCAAGTCAGGAATAGGTTTTTTAATTTAAATAGAGCTGAATATGACTCCTTGGTCAATTTACGAAGGAATAATGATATTATAATAACAACTGCTGACAAAGGGGGAGGTGTTGTCATATTGGACAAAGCAGAGTATATAGCAATTATAGAAACAACACTCACATTTGACAACACATATAAGGAACTTACACTTGAAGGCGTTAGGGGTGTTATTAACAGTGTTAGTGACAATTTGTATGATTTGCTCATGTGTCGACAAATCAGTCGAGAAATGTATGATTTCTTATATATTGATGAACCACTCATACCAGTTTTAAAGGGCTTACCAAAGATACACAAAGAAGTCGAGCCGCTACCTATGAGGCCTATTGTGTCGGGCAGACAATGGGCAACTTATAATATCTCCATATTTTTGGAAAAAATGTTGCGAACATTGGTTAATAGTATCAATACCATTTTAAGGGACACACAACATCTATTGAATGACATAGAATCTATTGAACCTTTGAATATGAATAACAGGAAATTGCTCTTGGTCACGTTAGATGTCCGTAACCTATTCACATGCATTCCCAATGAATATGGCTTGCAGGCTGTGAGAGAGCTAATGGTCACACTCAGTAATTTCTCATGCGATAGACAGATCCTGATCAACCAACTACTAGATATGGTGTTGCATTGTAATATATTTATGTTCAATAGTAAGTACTATTTGCAGACATGGGGTGTCGCCATGGGCACCCCATGCGCAAACTCCTATGCTAACCTAGTCTTGTATTATTGGGAGCAGAAACATTTGTTTAACAGCCTGTGGATGGACAAGATACGGTTGTATAGGAGGTTTGTGGATGATGTGGTACTGTTATGGGATGGTACCATAGAAGAACTGAGGAGATTTGTGGAATATTTAGAGGAAACTACCACGTTTCTCAAGTTCACATATGAATGCTCGAGTGAGGACATTAGTTTTTTAGACTTGACCTTATATTTTGATGGAGAAGGGAAGTTGATCTCGAAATTGTTTAGGAAAACGTGCTGGAGAAATACAATGTTAGACTACAACAGTATGCACCCCAGATTTGTATTCTCTGGGGTAGTAAAGGGACAATTTTCGAGAATTTCCAGGATATGTAAGGATCCTGTTACCTTACAAAAAGAAGCTGACAACATGGAATCATTGTTTTTGGCGAGGGGCTATAATCATACTTTAGTTAAAGAGGTAAGACAGGATTTAATACCCCCTGTAGCTGGTTTAAGTCCACTTAACCTTAAAAATGAGACAGAAAAAGGGAATATAAGGAGCTGGACAAAAAAAGGCAGATTAGCTTACAGTACACAGGGCATTAATGAAAAAAAGATTACTTTTATATTGAAATATACCAATGACAATAGTGAGATTAGAAGTATTATAACCAAAAATTGGAACATACTTACCACTATGGATGATATAAAGGTACTAGTGGGTGAAAAACCTGCCTTTATATTCCGGACTTGTGATAATCTGAAAGAGATTTTTTCTAAGAATATACATAATAACCTTATCACGAGAGAGAGTGAATTTGAGACACATGACACATTTCCGTGCAAGAAATGTAATATGTGTAAATACATTACGACCACACAACATTATAAACATCCACAAGGGCATTTTGAGTATACACCTAAAATATACATGGATTGCAATACAATGAATTTGATATATATGGCCAATTGCGTTTTTTGTCAGGCGTTCTACATTGGGCTCACTAAGAGGAGACTGAAAGAACGCATTTACAATCATGTTTACGACATACGCAAACAAAATGAATTGAATGCTTTGGCCAAACACATCAATTTGAATCCGACACACCAATTTAGATTCAGGGTTTTACAAGTTTTGAAGGTCAGTCCTAGAATGGGTGATAACAGCAACTCCTTAGCAAAATTAGAATTGGAGTGGATATTTAGATAAGGTGCACACAGAGACCCTGGTATTAATAATTATGTTTCTTTGAAACCTTTCCTGGAATAAATTTAAGTTTTTCATATTACCCATAGTATTCTCATGCACTACAGAATTTAATAAGACAATGAATTGTTTTGTTAGTTTGGGGCTCTATGATTTTTCATTTACATGATTTTATTCATGAGATGTAGATACCCCAAGATCTGATTGGAATATGTTATTTGATGCATTTTTTTAATCCAGGTCCCTCATTTTGTTCTTGTATATAGATTGTTCACCCCATTTACATTTGAATAGTAGTATTTATGGCTCTCTATTTATTTGTTTATTCATCTGTTTGTCCATCGGATTCACAGATAGAACTTACAAGGGTTTGAGCTCGTTGCTTCTCATAAATTTATTGTCTCGTTTTGGTCCCATAATTAATAGGAATATATGTTTGACTTTGTATATGGAATATAGATGTTAGAATACCTTGTTATACACTGATACTGAGCTTATAAGTATTTTTAATAATCAATGATTTTTAATCTCTAATTATTGTTAACTATTATATTTTACATTATTCTGAAATCATAATAATCGACTATTGAACAATATGAATTGATTAGTTCAATCTCATAAATAATAAGGCAGATGCTAGACATTTAATATTTTAGAAGTAACATTCAACATATAGAGTTTAATATTTATGTCAGATATAAGTTCTTTGTTGTCAGCGGCTGACCAGTTAGTAGTGTTTTTTTATATATAATATGACTGACAATTGATTGGTTTTAAACATGCAATATTGATTGCTCCATTGATAATTAGAATTGATTTTTATGTCTTGAATTTTTTCTAGCCCTAGACTGTGGATTATTGATCATACAGACTGCATTATGCAGTTTTATAAAGCATGGAGGTACACACTCACTGTTGTGATGAGATGCTGGTTCAATGGTAACTGTTTGACATCAGACCGTTTTGAACATAGATTCTATAAGCTGTACTGATCTATACCAGGATAGTCTTATTGTATACCGCATTTTATTTTACCTCTTTTTATTCCTTTTTCTATTCCTTTTTTGTTGGGTGGTTTTCTTTTCGCTAAGCATTTTTCAAATATGTGTTATGCATATTAGTTTTATAAGTGAATGGAGATGCGGGGGACTTATGGACAAATTGATAGTCTAGTGAAAGGTTCACGCAGTACTGACAGTTTTTCATCAACAGCTCTATGGAAGAGATGACAGTGACCAATAGACAATTGCAAGCACAGCATTCTTTTTATCTGATATGAATGTTTATATTGTATGCCATTCAGATAACAGTTGTATTTTTCACATGGTTTCTACGTATTTGATAGTAAGACATGCAAACATTTACTTACTTATTTATTTACTTACTTAGTTATTTTTACTGTTCATGTTAGCTGAGTACTGTTCATGCTGGTTGAGTTTGTTAGGCAGTTTTGATAGTGTAGTAGAAGGAGATGTTATGAAATTGGCGCATGGGGCTTTAAATTTTAAATTTTAAATTTCAATAGGTTTAATTAATCAACTGTTAAGTGTTGGATTGAATGTTTTACTTACTATATAAGTGGAAGATTAATTATGTTCAATAGATCTGATGAAGCGTGCATGAAGCACGCGAAAGCACTTATCTTTTACTCGTTGTGGAATAAAGAAGTGTTTTGTCTACATTTTATGAATTCTCGTGGTGTATCCTGTTAGTTATTTTATTTTATCTTTTCGTGCTGCTGTTTCTTGCTCCAGGATACTTTGGGAGCGTTTAGCGGTAATTTGTCTTCACTATATGAGTGATGACATAAGCAGTGTTGTAGTGCTGTGGTTTTTTAGTATATGAGTGAATGACATAAGCATTGTTGTAGTGCTGTGATTGTTTACTATATGAGTGAATGACATAAGTGTTGTAGTGCTGTGGTGATTTACTATACGAGTGAATGACATAAGCGTTGTTGCAGTGTTGTGAGTGTTTACTATATGAGTGCATGACATAAGTGTTGCTGTAGTGCTGTGGTTGTTTAGTATATGAGTGAATGACATAAGTGTTGCTGCAGTGCTGTGGTTGTTTACTATATGAGTGAATGACATACGTGTTGCTGTAGTGTTGTGGTTGTTTTCTATATGTGTGAATGACATCAGCATGGTTGTAGTGCCGTAGTTCTTTACTATATGAGTGAATGAAATAAGCATTGTTACAGTGATGTGGTTTCTTACTATATGAGTGAATGACATAAGCGTTGTTGAAGTACTGTGGATGTTTACTATATGAGTGAATGACATAAGCATTGTTGTAGTGCTGTGGTCATTTACTATATGAGTGAATGACAAAAGTGTTGTATTGTTGTGGTTGTTTTCTATATGAGTGAATGACATCAGCGTTGTTGGAGTGCTGTGATTGTTTACTATATGAGTAAATGACATAAGCGTTGCTGTAGTGCTGTGGTTGTTTACTATATGAGTGAATGACATAAGCGTTGTAGTGCTGTCGTTGTTTACTATATGAGTGAATGACATAAGCGTTGTAGTTCTGTGGTAATTTACTATATGAGTGAATGACATAAGCGTTGTTGTAGTGTTGTGGCTGCTTACTATATGAGTGAATGATATAAGTGTTGCTGTAGTGCTGTGGTTGTTTAGTATATGAGTGAATGACATCAGCATGGTTGTAATGCTGTAGTTGTTTACTATATGAGTGAATGACATAAGCATTGTTGTAGTGCTGTGTTTGTTTACTGTATGAGTGAATGACCTAAGCATTGTAGTGCTGTGGTTGTCTACTATATGAGTGAATGACATAAGTGTTGTATCAGTAGTGTGGTTGTTTACTCTATGAGTGAATGACATAAGCGTTGGTGTATTGCTGTGGTTGTTTACTATATGAGTGAATGACATAAGCATTGCTGTAGTCCTGTGGTTGTTTACTATAACAGTGAATGAAATAAGGGTTGTTGTAGTGCTGTGGTTGTTTACTATATGAGTGAATGACATAAGCATTGTTGTAGTGCTGTGGCTGTTTGCTGTATGAGTGATTGACATAAGCATAGTAGTCCTGCTGTGGTTGTTTACTGTATGAGTGAATGTCATAAGAGTTGTAGTGCTGTGGTTATTTACTATATGAGTGATGGACATAAGCGTTGCTGTAGTGCTGTGGTAGTTTACTATATGAGTGGATGACATAAGCATTGCTGTAGTGCTGTGGTTGTTTACTATATGAGTGAATGACAAAAATGTTGTTGTAGTGCTGTGGTTGTTTACTTAATGAGTGGCTGACATAAGCATTGTTGTAGTGCTGTGGTTGTTTACTATATGAGTGAATGATATAAGCGTTGTAGTGCACTGGTTGTTTACTATATCAGTGAATGAAATAAGTGTTACTGTAGTGCTATGTTTAATTACTATATGAGTGAATGACAAAGTTGACGTAGTGCTGTGGTTGTTTTTTATATGACTGAATGACATAAGCATTTTTGTAGTGATGTGGCTTTTTACTATATGAGTGAATGACATCAGCGTTGTTGTAGTGCTGTGGTTGTTTACTATATGAGTGAATGACATAAGCGTTGTTGTAGTGCTGTGGTTGTTTACTATATGAGTGAATGACATAAGCATTGTTGTAGTGCTGTGGTTGTTTACTATATGAGTGAATGTCATAAGCCTTGTTGTAGTGCTGTGGATGTTTACTATATGAGTGAATGACATAAGCGTTGTTGTGCTGTGGTTGTTTATTGTATGCATGAAAGACATAAGCATTGTTGTAGTGCTGTGGTTGTTTACTGTATGAGTGAATGACATAAGCGTTGTTGTACTGCTGTGGTTGTTTACTATATGAGTGAATGACATGATCGTTGTTGTAGTGCTGTGGCTGTTTACTATATGAGTGAATAAAATAAGCGTTGTAGTGCTGTGGTTGTTTACTATATGAGTGAATGACATAAGTGTTGTGTTGCTGTGGTTGTTTACTATATGAGTTAATGACATAATCATTGTAGTGCTGTGGTGGTTTTTTACTATATGAGTGAATGACATAAGTGTTGTTATAGTGCTGTGGTTGTTTATTATATGGGTGAATGATATAAGTGTTGCTGTAGTGCTGTGGTTGTTTACTATATGAGTGAATGACATAAGCCTTGTTGTAGTGCTGTGGATTTTTACTATATGAGTTAATGACATAAGCGTTGTTGTGCTGTGGTTGTTTACTATATGCCTGAATGACATAAGCATTGTTGTAGTACTGTGGTTGTTTACTATATGAGTGAATGACATAAGCCTTACTGTAGTGCTGTGGTTGTCTACTATATGAGTGAATGACATAAGCGTTGTTGTACTTCTGTGGTTGTTTACTATATAAGTGAATGACATAAGCGTGGTTGTATTGCTGTGTCTGTTTATTATATGAGTGAATGACATAAGCGTTGTAGTGCTGTGGTTGTTTACTATATGTGTGAATGACATAAGTGTTGTGTTGCTGTTGTTGTTTACTATATGAGTGAATGACATAATCTTTGTAGTGCTGTGGTGGTTGTTTACTATATGAGTGAATGACATAAGCATTGTTATAGTGTTGTGTTTTTTTACTATATGAGTGAATGACATAAGTGTTGCTGTAGTGCTGTAGTTGTTTAATAGATCAGGGAATGACAAAAGCGTTGCTTGAGTGCTGTGGTTGTTTTCTATATGAGTGAATGACATCAGTGTGGTTATATTGCTGTGGTTGTTTACTATATGAATGAATGACATAAGTGTGGGTATATTGCTCTGGTTGTTTACTATATGAGTGAATGACATCAGTGTTGTTGTAGTGCTGTGGTTGTTTACTATATGAGTGAATGATATAAGCGTTGCTCTACTGCTGTGGTTGTTTACTATATGAGTGAATGACATTAGCATTGCTGTAGTGCTGTGGTTGTTTATTATATGAGTGAATGACATAAGAATTGTTGTGCTGTGTTTGTTTACTATATGAGTGAATGACATAAGCGTTGCTGTAGTGCTGTGGTTGTTTACTATATGAGTGAATGACATAAGCATTGTTGTAATGCTGTGGTTGTTTACTATAAGTGAATGACATAAGCGTTGTAGTGCTGTGGTTGTTTACTATATGAGTGAATGACATAAGCATTGTTGTAGTGCTGTGGTTGTTTACTATATGAGTGAATGACATAAGCATTGTAGTGCTGTGGTTGTTTACTATATGAGTGAATGACATAAGCATTGTTGTAGTGCTGTGGTTGTTTACTATATGAGTGAATGACATAAGCATTGTTGTAGTGCTGTGGTTGTTTACTGTATATTGAATGACATAAGCATTGTAGTGCTGTGGTTGTTTACTATATGAGTGAATGACATAAGCGTTGTTGTAGTGCTGTGGTTATTTTCTATATGAATGAATGACCTAAGCATTGTAGTGCTGTGGTTGTCTACTATATGAGTAAATGACATAAATGTTGTTGTAGTAGTGTGGTCGTTTACTATATGAGTGAATGACATAAGCATTGGTGCAGTGCTGTGGTTGTTTACTATATGAGTGTCTGGCATAAGCATTGCTGTAGTGCTGTGGTTGTTTACTATATCAGTGAATGACATAAGGGTTTCTGTAGTGCTGTGGTTGTTTACTATATGAGTGAATGACATAGGCGTTGTTGAAGTGCTGTGATTGTTTGCTATATGAGTGAATGACATAAGCGTGGTTGTAGTGCTTTGGTTGATTACTATATGAGTGAATGTCATAAGTGTTGTTGTAGTGCTGTGGTTGTTTACTATATGAGTGGATGACATAAGCGTTGCTGTAGTGCTGTGGTAGTTTACTATATGAGTTAATGACATAAGCATTGCTGTAGTTGTTTACTATATGACTGAATGACATAAGCGTTGTAGTGCTGTGGCTGTTTGCTATATGAGTGAATGACATAAGCGTTGTTGTAGTGCTGTGGTTGTTTGCTATATGAGTGAATGACATAAGCGTGGTTGTAGTGCTATGGTTGTTTACTATATGAGTGAATGTCATACGCGTTGTTGTAGTGCTGTAGTTGTTTATATATGAGTGAATGACATAAGCGTTGTGTAGTGCTGTGGTACTTTACTATATGAGTGAATGACAAACGCGTTGCTGTAGTGCTGTGGTTGTTTACTATATGAGTGAATGACATAAGCGTTGTTGTAGTGCTGTGGTTGTTTACTATATGAGTGAATGACATAAGTGTTGTTGTAGTGCTGTGGTTGTTTACTATATGAGTGAATGACATAAGCGTTGTTCTAGTGCTGTGGTTGTTTACTATATGAGTGAATGTTATAAGCGTTGTAGTGCAGTGGTTGTTTACTATATGAGTGAATGAAATAAGTGTTACTGTAGTGCTGTGGTTAATTACTATATGAGTGAATGACATAAGTGTTGCCATAGTGCTGTGGTTGTTTACTATATGCCTGAATGACATAAGTGTTGTTGTAGAGCTGTGGTTGTATATTATATGAGTGAATGACATAAGTGTGGTTGTAGTGCTGTGGTTGTTTTTTATATGATTGAATGACATAAGCGTGGTTGTAGTGCTGTGGCTGTTTACTATATGAGTGAATGACATAAGCTTTGTTGTAGTGCTGTGGCTGTTTACTATAGGAGTGAGTGACATAAGTGTTGTTGTAGTGCTGTGGTTGTTTACTATATAAGTGACTGACATAATCGTTGTAGTGCTGTGGTGGTTGTTTACTGTATGAATGAATGACATAAGCATTGTTATAGTGCTGTGGTTGTTTACTATACGAGTGAATGACATAAGTGTTGCTGTAGTGTTGTGGTTATTTACTATATGAGTGAATGACATAAGCGTTATAGTGCTGTGGTTGTCTACTGTATGAGTGAATGACATAAACATTGTTGTAGTGCTGTGGTTGTTTACTATATGAGTGAATGACATAAGCATTGTTGTAGTGCTGTGGTTGTTTACTATATGAGTGAATGACATAAGCATTGCTGTAGTGCTGTGGTTGTTTACTATATGAGTGAATGACATAAACATTGTTGTAGTGCTGTGGTTGTTTACTATATGAGTGAATGACATAAGCATTGTTGTAGTGCTGTGGCTGTTTGCTATATGAGTGAATGACATAAGTGTGGTTGTAGTGCTCTGGTTGTTTACTATATGAGTGAATGTCATACGCGTTGTTGTAGTGCTGTATTTATTTACTATATGAGTGAATGACATAAGTGTTGCTGTAGTGCTGTGGTAGTTTACTATATGAGTGAATGACATAAGCGTTGCTGTAGTGCTATGGTTGTTTACTATATGAGTGAATGACATAAGCGTTGTTCTAGTGCTGTGGTTGTTTACTATATGAGTGAATGACATAAGTGTTGTTGTAGTGCTGTGGTTGTTTACTATATGAGTGAATGACATAAGCGTTGTTCTAGTGCTGTGGTTGTTTACTATATGAGTGAATGAAATAAGTGTTACTGTAGTGCTGTGGTTAATTACTATATGAGTTAATGACATAAGTGTTGCCGTAGTGCTGTGATTGTTTACTATATGCCTGAATGACATAAGTGTTGTTGTAGAGCTGTGGTTGTATATTATATGAGTGAATGACATAAGTGTGGTTGTAGTGCTGTGGTTGTTTTTTATATGATTGAATGACATAAGCGTGGTTGTAGTGCTGTGGCTGTTTACTATATGAGTGAATGACATAAGCATTGTTGTAGTGCTGTGGTTGTTTACTATATGAGTGAATGACATAAGTGTTGCTGTAGTGTTGTGGTTGTTTTCTATATGAGTGAATGACATCAGTGTGGTTATAGTGCTGTGGTTGTTTACTATATGATTGAATGACATAAGCGTTATAGTGCTGTGGTTGTCTACTGTATGAGTGAATGACATAAACATTGTTGTAGTGCTGTGGTTGTTTACTATATGAGTGAATGACATAAGCGTTAGTGTAGTGCTGTGGTTATTTACTATATGAGTAAATGATGTAAGCATTGCTGTAGTGCTGTGGTTGTTTACTATATGAGTGAATGACGTAAGCGTTGTTGTAGTGCTGTGGTTTACTATATGAGTGAATGACATAAGCTTTGTTGTAGTGCTGTGGCTGTTTACTATATGAGTGAATGACATTAGCATTGCTGTAGTGCTGTGGTTGTTTACTATATAGGTGAATGACATAAACGTTGTTGTAGCGCTGTGGTTGTTTACTATATGAGTGAATGACATAAGCGTTGTTGTAGTGCTGTGGTTGTTTACTATATGAGTGAATGACATAAGCATTGTTGTAGTGCTGTGGTTGTTTACTATATGAGTGAATGACATAAGCGTTGTTGTAGTGCTGTGGTTGTTTACTATATGAGTGAATGACATAAGCGTTGTTCTAGTGCTGTGGTTGTTTACTATATGAGTGAATGAAATAAGTGTTACTGTAGTGCTGTGGTTAATTACTATATGAGTGAATGACATAAGTGTGTCCGTAGTGCTGTGGTTGTTTACTATATGCCTGAATGACATAAGTGTTGTTGTAGAGCTGTGGTTGTATATTATATGAGTGAATGACATAAGTGTGGTTGTAGTGCTGTGGTTGTTTTTTATATGATTGAATGACATAAGCGTGGTTGTAGTGCTGTGGCTGTTTACTATATGAGTGAATGACATCAGCATTGTTGTAGTGCTGTGGTTGTTTTTTATATGATTGAATGACATAAGCGTGGTTGTAGTGCTGTGGCTGTTTACTATATGAGTGAATGACATCAGCATTGTTGTAGTGCTGTGGTTGTTTACTATATGAGTGAATGACATAAGCTTTGTTGTAGTGCTGTGGCTGTTTACTATATGAGTGAATGACATAAGCATTGTTATAGTGCTGTGGTTGTTTACTATATGAGTGAATGACATAAGTGTGGTTGTAGTGCTGTGGTTGTTTACTATATGAGTGAATGACATAAGCTTTGTTGTAGTGCTGTGGTTGTTTACTATATGAGTGAATGACATAAGCATTGTTGTAGTGCTGTGGTTGTTTACTATATGAGTGAATGACATAAGCGTTGTTGTAGTGCTGTGGTTGTTTACTATATGAGTGAATGACATAAGCGTGGTTGTAGTGCTCTGGTTGTTTACTATATGAGTGAATGACATAAGCGTTGTTGTAGTGCTGTGGTTGTTTACTATATGAGTGAATGACATAAGCGTTGCTGTAGTGCTGTGGTAGTTTACTATATGAGTTAATGACATAAGCATTGCTGTAGTGCTGTGGTTGTTTACTATATGACTGAATGACATAAGCGTTGTAGTGCTGTGGTTGTTTACTATATGAGTGAATGACATAAGCGTTGTTGTAGTGCTGTGGTTGTTTACTATATGAGTGAATGACATAAGCGTGGTTGTAGTGCTATGGTTGTTTACTATATGAGTGAATGTCATACGCGTTGTTGTAGTGCTGTAGTTGTTTATATATGAGTGAATGACATAAGCATTGTGCAGTGCTGTGGTACTTTACTATATGAGTGAATGACATAAGCGTTGCTGTAGTGCTGTGGTTGTTTACTATATGAGTGAATGACATAAGCGTTGTTGTAGTGCTGTGGTTGTTTACTATATGAGTGAATGACATAAGTGTTGTAGTGCTGTGGTTGTTTACTATATGAGTGAATGACATAAACGTTGTTCTAGTGCTGTGGTTGTTTACTATATGAGTGAATGTTATAAGCATTGTAGTGCAGTGGTTGTTTACTATATGAGTGAATAAAATAAATGTTACTGTAGTGCTGTGGTTAATTACTATATGAGTGAATGACATAAGTGTTGCCGTAGTGCTGTGGTTGTTTACTATATGCCTGAATGACATAAGTGTTGTTGTAGTGCTGTGGTTGTATACTATATGAGTGAATGACATAAGTGTGGTTGTAGTGCTGTGGTTGTTTTTTATATGATTGAATGACATAAGCATGGTTGTAGTGCTGTGGCTGTTTACTATATGAGTGAATGACATCAGCATTGTTGTAGTGCTGTGGTTGTTTACTATATGAGTGAATGACATAAGCTTTGTTGTAGTGCTGTGGCTGTTTACTATATGAGTGAATGACATAAGCATTGTTATAGTGCTGTGGTTGTTTACTATATAAGTGACTGACATAATTGTTGTAGTGCTGTGGTGGTTGTTTACTATATGAGTGAATGACATAAGCATTGTTATAGTGCTGTGGTTGTTTACTATATGAGTGAATGACATAAGTGTTGCTGTAGTGTTGTGGTTGTTTTCTATATGAGTGAATGACATAAGCGTTGTAGTGCTGTGGTTGTTCATAGGTTCATAGGTTCATAGGTTCATACTAGGCTATCTGCCCGAGGGCATTTACAAGCCTAGCCCATAGTTTTGTGGCTTATGCCACCCCTTTAGTATGGGGAACTATACCCATTATTTTGCTGTGCCTCTGTCGAGCAGTGACACTGAGGTAATCCCTGGGGTATATTTGCGATCTCCCATCCATTGGTCAAGATTTCTCTTGAACAAGGCCAGCGAGGTGCTCTGCCTCACATATACCGGGATTTTATTCCACAGCATAGGAGTCTTTGGGTGATGAATCTATCCTCCAGCACGTCCTATTAATAGTGTCGAGGTTTAAGTCTCCGCCCTTGTGGCTCTGACGGATCTAGATTTTTGAGGTGAAGCATATTCATCAAATCTGGGTTTGACATGGCCTTGTATGTTAGGCAAAGGTCACCTCTGAGCAGCGGTAGCGACTGAATAGAGCTGGAGTTCTTTCAGTCGGGCAGCATAGGACAGATGTTTGAGACCCTTTATCCTTTTGGTGAGGAACTTTTGTGGCCTCCAGCTGCTGCAAGTGTCGGGTCAGATACATTCAATGGGGCATTGTACTCAATCATTGGTCTGATGAGTGATGAGTATAGGAGACTATGACCTCCCTTGATCTAGATGAGAATCCCTTCATGATAAGGTGGGCAATGTAGAAGGTCTTCCTAACTACTTTAGCTACATGGGTGTTGAATGACAGACTACTATCAACCTGGGTCCCCAGGTCCCTGATAACTTCTTCTGTGCTCAGTGGATTGCCACCTATTTGGTAGCTAGGGTAACCTTGTTTTTCGAAGGGTATGACTATGCATTTTTTGGCATTTAACTTTAGGCCATGGCTCTGGCACCAGTTATCCGTTTCTGTGAGACCCTTCTGAAGGATATGTGTGTCAGATGTGTTTTCTACTATGGCCAGTTTGCAGTCATCTGCAAACTTTGTCAGCCATAACCCTCCTGTGTTTGCTTGTACTGCGGAAAAGTAGATGCCAAACAAGAGTGGGCCCAGGACTGAGCCCTGTGGTACACCACTTGTGACAGGCTTTGAGTCTGACATGGCGCCAGCAACTCTGACCCTGTGGGTTCTGTCACTCCAGCCAGTTTGCAACCCATCTTGTGATGTATGGGTTAACATTTAAGCTGATGAGTTTTTCAATGATACCCGAGTGGGGTATTGTATCGAAGGCCTTCGCCAGATCGAGGTAGGCTGTATGGACTGCCTTTCCCTCATCAATGGCTTTGGTGACTGTTTCAAAAAGTCAACCAAGTTTAGAAGGCATGATCTGCCTTTGACAAAGCCAAACTGGGATGGATCCAAAGTCTGCAAATTCCCTATGTCTTTATTTATGAGGTCCATTATGATCCTCTCCATGGCTTTGCAGATAAGGCTTGTCAAGCTAATGGGCGGTAATTTCCAGGGTCGGTGGAGGCACCGCCTTTGTGAAGTGGGACCACAGTTGCAGTCGCCACTCCCTGGGTACATATCCAGAGGTAAGACTATGATTAAACAGCTGTCCTAGCTGTGGGTTTAATTCCTCGTTGAGTTCATGGAGCACACAGCCGGGGACACCATCAGGTCCCATGGATGCTGTGTTTTTTGCTTTGGAGAGCAGTTCTCACTTGGGCTGGAGATGTTTGGGGGCTGCAATGTGGTATAGATATCTCTCCTTTTGGGGAGGGAGAAGTTTGCACTGAACCTGTCAGCCAGTATGTTGGCAATGTCTGTAGGATCAGTAATCTTCACATCATTTTGAACTAGTTCTGAGCATATCTGGGAGTTTCCTCCCAGTCCTGTCTACTGTATGAGTGAATGACATAAACATTGTTGTAGTGCTGTGGTTGGTTACTATATGAGTGAATGACAAAAGCGTTGGTGTAGTGCTGTGGTTGTTTACTATATGAGTGAATGACATAAGCATTGCTGTAGTGCTGTGGTTGTTTAATATATGAGTGAATGACGTAAGCGTTGTTGTAGTGCTGTGGTTGTTTACTATATGAGTGAATGACATAAGCATTGTTGTAGTGCTGTGGTTGTTTGCTATATGAGTGAATGACATAAGTGTGGTTGTAGTGCTCTGGTTGTTTACTATATGAGTGAATGTCATACGCGTTGTTGTAGTGCTGTATTTATTTACTATATGAGTGAATGACATAAGTGTTGCTGTAGTGCTGTGGTAGTTTACTATATGAGTGAATGACATAAGCATTGCTGTAGTGCTGTGGTTGTTTACTATATGAGTGAATGACATAAGCGTTGTTCTATTGCTGTGGTTGTTTACTATATGAGTGAATGACATAAGTGTTGTTGTAGTGCTGTGGTTGTTTACTATATGAGTGAATGACATAAGCGTTGTTCTAGTGCTGTGGTTGTTTACTATATGAGTGAATGAAATAAGTGTTACTGTAGTGCTGTGGTTAATTACTATATGAGTTAATGACATAAGTGTTGCCGTAGTGCTGTGATTGTTTACTATATGCCTGAATGACATAAGTGTTGTAGAGCTGTGGTTGTATATTATATGAGTGAATGACATAAGTGTGGTTTGTTTTGTTT
>NC_056750.1:129690671-129743171 GCF_019279795.1 Protopterus annectens
TCCATATATAGATATGTTTTATCCATTTAGATAGTAATATATTTACACACACGCATACATCTAGATGTAGGTATACATTCTGTGTACTGTTGCTTGACTGGACTGGGGTTATGTTTCTGACAACATATGATTTATGCATATCTGACATGGCTTAGTGGTAAATAATTTTGTGTATGGTGTGCATAGTCCAGGGTTTGAGCCTTGCAGAGGCTGTTTATTTTGTTGCTGGCCAGAACACCGGCCATTGGATGTAGTGTGATTAAGGCACTTTAAAGCAGTTGTAAGTGGGTTTGCACAGTGGTAAGCACTGCTAACTTCCGGTCACAGTTTCTTAAACCCAGTTAGGTTCTCCTTTGCTTAATCTGTGTCGGCAGTGCTTACCCCCATGCAAACACACTTTCACACGCTTACTAGTGCTTACATATGCTTACTACTGCTTATGTGTGCTTACACCTGCTTACTGCTTCCTTCTTCATTATGATACTGACTCTTCACATGTGCATTCCCTGCAGTACTCCAGTTCATAAATATATGTTATTTAATGGGTTTTGGAATACAAATATTACTTATATCATGCTTTGCCATGTAAAATAGACTGTGCTGCACTGGGACTCGAACTGGGAATACCTGCTCGTTATGCCTCAATTTTAATGAAGAAACAATAGAGGAGGATTAGTTTAACCCTGGGCTATTAATTGCATCCAGAATAAGTTGCCACTTTAATTCAGCTTTATCCAATGTGCTCCAAAAATATAACCCTGCAAATCACTCTTGATTTGTTCCATTACTAAAAAGTTGAAATGATGATTGGGGTTCGTTTCTGTGTGTTTATACAGGGCATTAGTACCTTTTTTGTTTTTAATATCAGCACAATGCTCATATATCTTTATCCTAAAAACCATGCATGCTTTTCTGACATAGAAACCTGGGCATAAAACACACTGTGCTAATAAACAACATTTCTAGAAAGACAGAAAATGCCCGTGTATATTAAATTTCATATTTCGAATCCTGAACCGACTAGAACCATTGATCAAGTGGCATTAGGAATATGTCTCACATTTCCAGGTACTTAAAGGGAATTGAGATATAGAGTCCCCTGAATTCACAAAATCCCTTAAAAAAACACTTGAAAGATTTATTCTTTTTATAATTTTTGTTTTATAAGTAACCATGGGTTTAGCTCCCAGCTTGTCACTTAAACCAACTTTATTAAAAATTAACCTCCAATTTTTTTAAAAATACATTGCAGTATAAAGTATTAATAAAATAATTAGAATTGGACTTAGAAACAGCCACTTCAAAAGGATCAACCTCATTGGATTCAGTATTGATCAAATCATCCCTACTACCAATACCCAGTATAGGGCGATAAAAAACATTGATTCTTTTTATCACAACTTCCTGATGTATACTAGCCAAAAATGCATCAGGATAACCCCTCTTCCAAAACCTATTCAAAACGTTATCACATTCCACACGAAAAATATCCAAGCTTGATACCATCTGAGCCAGTCTGACAAGATGTCCTTTGACAACCGCCCTTTTTTTGAAATTCTGGGTGCCAACTAGAAAAGTGTAAGTACAAATTGGAAAATGCCAGTTTTCAGAAAATATTGGAGATATAACATTGATTAATCAAATCCTTACTAATCATCATGTCCAAGTAAGAAACAGAGTTGACATCATAACTGTGAGAAAACTTTAAAAAATGCACAGTGTTATTTATGTAGTTCAAAAATTGTAATAAATTATCTAAGGAATCCACCCACAAAATAAACATATCATCCAGGTATCTATTATAAAACTTCCATGAACTAGAAAAAGTGCTGTTAAACACATAATTAGTCTCCCCTTGTGTCATGACATAATTTGCAAAAGTAGGGGCACATGCTGCCCCACATAGAGACACCAGTGAACTGTTTGAATATCTGCCCTTCAAAAAATATAAAATTATTTTGGAGAACAATCTCCACTAAAGAGACAGTGGCATTAACCTTCATGCTACAAAGGTCAGAAGTAACCAATTGTTGCTCAAACCAATCCAAACCCATGTCATGTTGGATGACTGAAAATAAATCATGGACATTGATTGTGACAAAAGTAGCCTCACTGTCAAAAGAAACAGTATTGAATTTATCCAAAAACTTCCATGAGACCTTGCAAATGTGTAGTATTTTTTCTATCCTACCTTGGTGTAATGATTGATCCATTTAGCAATATAATAAGTTTTGGATCTTGTACCACTAACAATAGGTCAAAAAGGTGGGTTAGTAATACTCTTATGTATCTTTGGAATTCCAAAGATACTAGCAAGGACTGGCTTGTCATTATGCATGAATGCAAAATCTGTTTTGTTGATCTTACCTTGTAAAAGCATATCCTGCAACATTAAATCAATCTTATGAAAAGCAATATTAACCTCATTAAGGGAAACCTCTTCATACATTTCATCCATTAACAATGAATTAATGCAACTTAAATAGACATTTTTGCCCATAATAACAATTGCACCCCCCCCCCCCTTATCTGGCGACATGATACAAATGTCTCTATCATGCTATCATGAACCAATTCATTGAACAGTTGAATCTCACTTACACTCAAATTGAAAAACATCAATGCTATTTGAATTGTTGATACCCTCATGTATCTCAAATTCACATAATGTTTCAAATAATTAGATGTGAGGTACCAAAGGGGGTTGAAACAACTTTGTCGAGTCAAAGCCTGTCTAAATGCAATACATTCATTACCATTAAAAAGTAACAATAAATTAAATTTCTGTGAAAACAGTATTAAATCAATAATGATGTCCACAATGTCAGCTCTCCGAGCTGGCACAAAAGTTAAACCCGTGGATAAAATGTCAACATGATCAACCATTATTACCTTGGATGAAAAATTAAAAACTTTGAAGTCCAGGTCTGAGTTATAGACCACCTTGATGGCATGGGGAGATTCCTGTGAAACCATGAAAGACGAGACCATTATTTGCGGTAATATCCATTCCTCCTCCTCCTGTTGAGACGAGCCCCTTTCCTCACATAAGGATCGCTGTTGGGCTGCCATTGTCGATAGTAGAAATTCTGTTTCTGGTTGAGAATCCTTTCCAATTTCCTCACCCGATGTTCCCCTAAAAGGGCTGATGCATCAGAAGAAGTAGCTGACGTCATGTCCCATTCATCTCCTCCTATAGTCGGAGACCTAGAAATGTCATTAGAAATTCCAGAGTTGTCATGGTGACCAGGAAGATAGGGATACACCCTCCCATTAGCATATTGCTGCATATCTCTCCTGATTTTATCCAGTCTGTGTGAATAAATATTATTGCAGGAAGAATCAACTGACTTAATCACATTGTTGAAGTTCATTGTATAAGCCTCAAACATGAGGTCAGAAGTGATAGAACAGTTTATTTCTTCCAACTTATTTAACATAGTGTCCAAACCCATATTGTTATGTTTTATAATGACCTTCATAAGTTCAAACCTAGCCTGATCAAACACTGTATGAAGGTCCTTGATGTACTCAGAATCACTGACCGCCCCATTTGGAAATCGCTATAAACACAAGCCCCTAGGAACTTGTTTCAGCTCCAAATTCCATGCCAGATAACAATTTTTCAGCTGCAGTTTTTTTTAATTGAAATAGCAGCTTCTCAAAGTCACCTATTTGTTCTGATAAAGGAGCATGTTATGGCGAGGTATGCAAATTAGAAGCACTAATTGAAACATTTAATTGGTTTAACCTCCAGTCACAAGACATACTAGAATGACTACTGTTAATAGTGTTGTGAGATTCAGTACCTCTTGATAATTGTGTGAGAGGTATTCCAAGAGACTCTTGTGATGAATTAACACAGTTGAAACCAAATTGTGACACCGGATGTATAGTTAATGGTTGACTGCCATTTTGAGATGCTACCACAGAAGAAAACATAGGCTCCTTAATACATCCATGAGCTGTCAACAGACCAGCAGGAATAGTGTTCCCAAGTGACAACATGACCACCAATTGAATGTACAAAAGGATAAACTAAAAACAACCCAGGAACAAGACCAGCCAGACCAGTGAAGCAGTTTATTGTTGAGCGCTTTCATTCCTGAATGCAAGAATTTCTTCAGAATAAGCCAAAACCTTGATTACAAACCTAAATACACATTAAATCATGACATCATCAGTTAATTAACTCACATTCTACAATTCTTAAAGGAATATCTTCAAAAACTAAACATAATATACACATACAAAAATGCAAGAAACAATACCACTGTTTAAAAAATTCATACATTAAAAAGCATCATAATGCCTCAATTTTAACAAAAAAAAAAAAAAAAAAAAAAAAAAAAAACAGAGCATGATTCATTTAACCATGGACTGTTAACTATTTAAAATATTTAAAATATTCCTACTATTGATTAACTATAAAAAAGAAGCTGCTACAAAGACCTAAAATATTTATTACATTCAAAATACAGTAGTGTATAATACTCCATAATCATTAACTGAAAAAATGGGATCATAGCACCTATTCTTTAAAAAAAATCAGACTAAGTCTTTAGAGCTTAGCTGCCCTGAGTTTTAAAACTGGGACAATGGAAACTTGATTGTTTAACCCTGAACAGACAGAGGCATTCAGTCTTAACTGCCAAAGCAGTTCATGATATTACAGGATCATAAGAAGTTACTAGGCTATTGGGCCTGAGGCCCTTACAAGCCTAGCCAAGAACTTAGCCCATGTTCTGACAAGTTAGCACCTGATGCCCCTGTCCAGCAGAGACACAGGTGGAATCCCAGGGGTCTATTTTCTGTTCCACATCCATTATCCAGGTTCTGCTTAAAAAGGGTTAATGTACTTTGCTTGACATGGAGAGTGAGTCTATTCCACAGAAGGTGGAGTCTCTGAGACACAAATCTCTTCCACCAGCAAGTCTTATTGATGTCACAGACCAGGTTGAGGTCACGCATACTGCTTACTTGAGTTTAGCTTGACTTGTAGATATATAGCAGCCCCATCAAGGCGGGTCTGAGATTGCTTTGTATGCTAGAAAGAGGTCACCTCTAAGGAGTCTGTATGAGACTGAATAGAGAGACAGGGCATTTAGTCTATCTGTATAGGGTAGATATTTGAGGCCTTGGATTCTCCTGGTGAGGAACTTCTGTGGTTTCTCCAGCTGCTGCAAGTACTTTGTGAGGTACATGTCGAAAGGAGTGTTGTACTCAATAATGGGTCTTATAATGGAAGAATACAGGGATGTTATGACCTCCTTGTCCCCAGATTAGATACCCTCACTAATAAAGAGGGCCATGTATTTTATTTTTATTTATTTTTATTTTTATTTTACATTTGTTTACCGGGAAGGTCCAGCTGGGCTTGTGCCCATTTTCAGTGGAGGCCCCGGGAGAATAGCTCCAAGTAATACAATGATAATTACAAAAATCAACAATTCAGACCAGTATTCTTTGGCATATACATTGACTTATACTTAAAATAGCAATTCAGACAATTATTCAATGTAAATTGACAAGTCAATAAGTAATTGAATATGAGTTATATCAACAGGAGTTTTTGTTGTGATTACAACAGTAATGAAGCTCACAAGTAGCATTTACAATACATACTTACATACAGAGAAAATGTACATTATTCCCATTGTGGAGGTACAATGGTAGATGTTAATTTAGAGAAAGACCATATCAAGATATACAAGGGTATAGAAAGTGAGATTTGAGTTTAGGTGATGTTTATCCTGGGGGAATGCAGGGGCAGTGCAAAGATTTTGATAGGTGAGGTTTCAGGAATGATTTGAATTATTGTGATGAGGAAATTGAGGCAAGAGTAGTTGGTAGGGTGTCCCATAGTTTAGCAGTATAGTTGGAGAAAAGGCCTTTTCCAGCTGAATTCTTTGCACTAGTAACTTGTAGTAAGTATTTATTATCAGAGCGGAGGGATCTAGGAGTAGAGTATGGCTGGATTATATGGCTGAGCAGTGGAGTTTTGTTCAGGTGGTATAGAATTTGGTGGGTTAGGCTTAACTGGCTAAAGTGTAGGAGATGTGGGAGTTCAAGCCAACCTAGCTGTTTGAGGGATTGACAGTGATGTGACCTGTATGGTGATTTTGTGGCAAATTTGGATATTTTATTATAGCAGGGTTCTAATTTGTTAAGGTCTGATTTATGTAGGTTGATAAGGATAGAGGATGCATATAGAAGTGTAGATAGAAGGTGGGTTCTAGCCATGGTGATTCTTGTAGAAGGTGTTGGAAATTGGGCATTCCTGTACAGGAGGCATAGTTTCTTGTGGACTTTTTTGATGGTTTGGTCTATATGGAGGTCAAATTTTAGACTGTTGTCAATTACTATCCCAAGTAATTTGGTGTGGGTAGTTGGAGTAATAATGGTGTTATTTTTAGAGTAAATGTTGAAAGTTGGGAGGTTGCAGTTCTAGTAGGATAGAAGATTAGGAGGTTAGTTTTGTTGGGGTTAAGTATCAGGTGTGAGTTGTTTAGCCAGTTTCCCACTGATAGGAAAGTGTATTGGGTAAGGGTTTGGAGAGATGTAAGGGATGGGTCTGCACAGATCAGGGTTGAGTCATCAGCATATTGAATTATGCTGGCTTTGGGGGTAGCAGTGTGTAGCTGGTTGGTAAAGAGTGAGAATAGGAGAGGTCCAAGGATGGAGCCTTGTGGGACCCCAGTTGTGACTGGGAGGGTGTGAGAGAGGGTTTGTTGCCAACGAACGGATTGTTGTCCATCTGCTAGGTAGCTTTAGAACCAGTTAAGACCTGTGGTATTAATGTTTAAGGAGGAAAGGACATTAATGAGTTTGTGGTGGTTGACCATGTCAAAGGCTTTTGACAGGTCTAGGAATAAGGCTGGTACAAATTGGGAGTTATTCCTAAGTTGGTTAACTTTGTTAGTAAAGGTTAGTAGGGCAGTTGTGCTATGTGCAGGACAAAAGCCGTGCTAAGTACTAGACAGTAGGTTATGTGAGGTGAAGTATTTCATGAGCTGTGTGTGTACTGTTCTTTCTAGGATCTTGGACAGGGTAGAGAAAATGGCAATGGGGTGGTAGTAAGTTCATAAGAGGTCCTGCCTTTGTGGAGGGGTATTATGTGTGATAATTTCAAGATAGAGGGTACCTGTGCTTTGGCTAATGATCTGTTAATGAGTATAGCTATAGGATAGGAGATGGCTTCTGCTGCAATTTTAAGATAGTCAGTTGGAAGGTTATTAGTGGCTAATGTAGGTTTTAGTTTTTGCAGATGCTTTTTGATGTAGCTGGTGGATATTGGGTGTAATTTAAATTGAGTGGATTTATCTTGTGAGGGTAAACCATTGATTGATTCTGGGGGGGGGGGGATTTATGTTTGATTGTTTGTTGGCTAAGTTTAGAATGGTTTCTCTGAAGAAGTTGTTGAATTGGGTAGCAATGCTGTCAGTGCTGTTAGTTGTTTTTGGAGAGGGATAAGCAATATTACCTGGTTGTAATAGGTTTTTAACTGCAGCCCAGAACTTTTTTGGATGTTTTTGGTGCTTGCTTTGGATACTTAATGAATAATTGGTTTTGTCTGTTTTTTTTCTTTTTTGGCTTTGTTTTGAAGATAAAGAAAGGTTTGTTTAGTGGTGTTGGATTTGTTTTTATGGTACAGTGACCAGGCTTTGTCTCTATCTTTCAGTAGGGATCTGGTTTCTTTGGTTAGCCAGGGGGCGTAGTTGGCTTTGACTCTAACTTGTCTTGGGGGTGCGTGGGTGTTGAGACTATCAAGATAGGTCTTGTTGAAGGGTAGCACTGCTTCATCTAGGGTTATATGTTTCGGGTATTCCCAGTGGCAGTTTTGTAGGGCAACGTTAAAGTTGTCAGGGTTAAAATATTTTTTATTCCTGATTGTACAGTAGGTGCTTTGGTGCATACCTCCCAACCACACTGAATTACTCAGTTTTTACTGGGTTGTGGGGTTCAAATGAAGGGGTGCCATGATTCCCAAGTGGCACCCTTTCATTTCCAATTTTTTTCTTTGTATTTTTAATGTTTTTTAATTTTCGTGCTGAGGGAGCTGACATCATCACATGTGTGATGACATCAGCTCCATCAGTGCTACCAGCCTATCAGAATTGAGCTCCTTGGATCATTATGCACATAGAGCTCAAATGCAAGCAGGTGGGAATGGCAGATTTACAAATGCGAGCAGGAATGAATGGCAGGAATGATGTAGCATTGAAGGAACGGAACGGCACGGCACCAGAATGGATTATTATGTCAGGGAGCAGAAGAACTGAATGGATTATGCCAGGTCACTGATGGCAGCAGAACAGCACTGAATGGATTATTATGTCAGGGACTCCAGGGAGCAGAAACAAACAGACAGCAACAGAACTGAATGGATTATGTCAGGGCAGGAACGAACAGATGGCAGCAGCACTGAACATTTTGTGGAAAGCAGCACACAAGTGTGTGTGTGTGTGTGTGTGTGTGTGTGTGTGTGTGTCAAACAGATGGCAGCAGCACTAAATGTTGTGTGTAAAGCAGCACACAAGTGTGTGCATGTGTGTGTGTGTGTGTGTGTGTGTGTGTGTGTGTGTGTGTCAAACAGATGGCAGCAGCACTCAACGTTGTGTGGAAAGCAGCACTGAACATTGTGTGGAAAGCAGCACACAAGTATGTGTGTGTGTGTGTGTGTGTGTGTGTGTGTGTGTGTGTGTGTGTGTGTGTGTGTGTGTGAAATGCCCCAGGTGAATATACCTGGTGGCTAGAGGAGGTACTCAGCCTCAAACCTTGAACCTTTGGTACAAGGTGACAAGAGCGTCAAGTCCCTACCCACACCACCCCTTGTGAAAGCTCTGGATTTATGCCTCTTATTTGATCTGTTCCTCATAAAATCTGTGGTTTTATGGCTTTTTATGGCAAGTCAGTGAAAGATTGTATTTGAATTTCAGACTTCATATTCTTCAGAAAATAAATGGTAACACAAAACCTTTTATTCTAGCAATTTTTTAAGTTTATAAGGTCAGTATTTGAAATGTGTCCCTATTTTTAGGGCTGTAATGTATTCCCCTATTATTGGCTTTGTCCAGGTTTTTTGTACTAACACGTTGAGAGAGCTATGGTGAGAAGTGAGAACTGAATTCTGTAGTCCCCATTATTGGTGTTGTCCAGGTTTTTTGTGCTAAGTGATTGAGAGCTATGATAAGACGTGAGAACTGAATTCATTAAATGATAGCCATTTAAGTTCAGGAAACTGCTGATCTGGCATAATG
The DNA here is from genome assembly GCF_019279795.1 of Protopterus annectens. Taxonomy (NCBI): domain Eukaryota; kingdom Metazoa; phylum Chordata; order Ceratodontiformes; family Protopteridae; genus Protopterus; species Protopterus annectens. The sequence continues at coordinate 129,699,932 of NC_056750.1, forward strand.
GTATGTTTCTCTGACTGTAGTGCACAGAGTCCTGGCTGGGTTCAAGACTTGGCAGTGAAACGCATGGTGGTAACACATTTTATTCTGGCAACTTTCCAAAATTATATTATAAAAGTAATGTCTAAAATGTGTCCCTGTTTTTTGGGCTTTTGTCCCCCTCCCCAAATAAAATGGATTTCTTGTGCTGCAAAGTTGAGAGATACAATTGAGTGGATTTTACAAGGAGCTGAGAGCTTCAGGGGAAGAGAAGTTTAGTGTGGCTTATGCTGAGTCTGCTTGCATTATTAATAGCATGTAATAACAGGTTAATGCTTGCTTTTGATGCAGAAGACTATGGGTTCTACTCACACAGTCTGTAGATGCATTATTCTACTGTGTTGTACTTTTAAAGGGGGTGGGTGCAACAAGTCAAGACAGGGTATAGCTACAGAGAGAACAGAAGTAAGTAAATGTCAAGCACAAGGGAATTTGTGTCTCAGTATAAAGAGCAAAAATATTAACCAAAATTCAGGAACAGAAAATCAGAATGATTATATTCTGTGCTGCATTATAAGAAAAAATGTGTGTGTGGAAGTAGACTTTTATGATGGAAATGTTCTGAATGGGGCAGTTTTGTCATTGTTTCATTTTGTTTCATTGCCTACTGGAAAAATGTTCAAACAGTAAATTTAAAATACGCTGTAAGACTAACAAGTGTGCTGTAGTCTGTATTATGCAAGGAATATAGTAAAGTCAGGAAGCTGTATCAAAGAACACATGTATGTTTCTTGATTTGTGTGCAAGGGGCCAATGATTTGAAAACAGCCCAAAAGTGATCTTTATCCACCACTGGTCAGATGCATTTTCTTTGGCTGTGGTGTGTGGGTTTCATTGTGTTTCAATGTGTTTAAATGAATGTGAGTTTCAATGGCAGAGAAGTTTTAATGCCAAGTCTATTTCATTTGTCAGACAGTATTGCTTTGTTTAGTAGATCTCTTAGTGTTTGCGCATTGTCCTATAAAATGTAAAAATAAAATCCAAATAATTCTTGTAGAAGTAAAGCAGTATGCACACAGTGTTTATGGTAAATAGGGTGAAATAGCCAGGTAATGGGACATTGGAATGGTTGCAGGGGGCTCTGGTGCCATATTTTGGTTGTCTGTTCTTCAGTTTGCGTTTCAAAGTTGGTATCCCACAATTCCATTGGAGTGGGCGGGGTTATGTAATTATGTATGCAAATTTTATGTTAATCAGCATACAGATTTGTACCTATTTTTCATGGGCCTTGTCCAGATTTTTGATGTTTCCAGTTTACCTCAGGAACCACAGATAGGTGAAAAAAACTCTCAGAGCCACACGAAGTAAATGTTAGCACTCTCGTTTACTGACATAAGCAAACTTCCTCAGACCAGGGTTCTGAGGAAGTTTGCTTATGTCAGTAAATGAAAGTGTTAACATTTATTTCTTGTGGTTCTGAGAGTTTTTTTTGCCTATCTGTGGTTCCTTTTTATGTTTCCAGGTTGAGAGGTATGGTTTGGTGTACAAATGAATGTGAGTTTCAATGGCAGAGAAGTTTTAATGCCAAGTCTATTTCATTTGTCAGACAGTACTGCTTTGTTTAGCAGCTTTGTTTAGCAGATCTCTTAGTGTTTGTGCATTGTCCTATAAAATGTAAAAATAAAATCCAAATAATCCTTGTAGAAGTAAAGCAGTATGCACACATTAGTGTTTATGGTAAATGGGGTGAAATAGCCAGGTAATGGGACATTGGAATACGATCACGAAGGAGAAATGTTAGACTGTGGTCACTCAGGTTATCAGGGAGAGTGCCAGAGTGAGATGCAAGGTGGGGTGTGTTTACTAGTATCCAATCTAGTAAAGACTTATGTTTGGTGACTTTGTTGGTTCTAGTGAGCTTTGATGGTTTGGGTGAACCCATAAAGGTTCATGTGAATAGTTGGGCTTTGTGAGGAGCACTGGAGCCAGTCAGTATTGAAGTCTCCCATGATGATGGTCTCTTGGGAGAGGGGTAGTCTCTGGGAATCTGATATAGAAAGCTTTTCATACAATGGAGGCCATATGATGGTCAAAAGTCAGTTTGCTATCAACCTGGGTGCCCAAGTCCTTCATGACTGATTGCATGCTTAAGACCTTGTTATTAATATGATAATTTGTGGGGACATTACTCTCCCCAAAGGGGATGATGATGTATTGTTTGGCATTCAGTTTGAGGCCATGTTTCTGGCACCAGTCATTTGTTTTGGTGAGACCCTCTTGGGGGATGTTCACATCACTATGGGAATCAATGTCAGCACCCAGCTTGCAGTCATCTGCAAACTTGGTCATCCATAACCCACTGGTTTTGGCCTGCACCTCAGAAAATTATATCCCAAACAAAAGAGGCCCCAAGATCGATCCCTGGGGTACACCGCTCATTGCAGGTCTACTGCTTTAGGTGACTTCCCCTATTTTGACTAGGTGGGTTCTATCAGTGAGCCAGTTTGCTACCCATCTGGTAACATACAGATCAATGCCTAGTTGTGAGAGTTTTCTATTATACCCAAGTGGGGGATATTATCAAAAGCTTTGGCCAGGACAAGGTAGGTGGTGTGCACTGTCTTCCCCTTGTCCATGGCTTTGGTGACTGTCTCAAAGAAGTCAACTAAATTTAACAGGCATGACCTTCCCTTAACGAAACCAAACTGTGTGGGATCAAGTGTTTGGAGGTTGGCAATGTCCTTGTTAATGAGGTCCATGATAATCCATTTCATGGCCTTGCAGGTCAGGCTAGTTAGGCTGATGGGTCTATAACTTCCTGGATTGGTGGATACTCCACCTTTGTGCAAAGGGATGACAGTGGCTGTCCTGCACTCAGCTGGGATGAAGCTGGCAATCTGGCTTTGGTTGAATAGAGTGCTTAATGGCACTGTACGTTCCTGCTTGAGTTCATGTATGATACAGCCTAGGATAGTATCAGGTCCTATGGAGGCTGTATTTTTTGCCTTTGAGAGGGCAGTTGTGACTGGCACCCTAGAGATAAGGGGAGGGCGGCAGGTGCTGGGGATGTCCTGATTTACTGATGGGGGACAGAGGGATGAAGTTTACACTGAACCTGTTGGCTAGCAAGTTGGCTATATCTATGGCATTTGTGTATGTGGTGTCCTTGACCACTAGTTCTGAGTAGATCTGAGTGCTTCCTTTTACATTGAGGACATATGTGAAGAAGGTCTTATGATTATGTTTAGTAGATGTGGCCAGTTTGGACTCTAAATTTGCTTGGGAGGATTTTGCTAGTGCTCTTATTTGCTTGTTCAGGCTAAGGAGATATTGCTTCCAATTAGGCATCTGCTTCTTGGTTCTGGACAGCAATTTTTCCCTTTTATTATAGAGTTTATTTATTGCAGATATTCACTAAACAGGTTTACTCTTCCTTGAGGAGGAGGAGGATTTTGTCCTGTGGGGTATTCCTGAGTCCATGCAGCTATATAAATGCTCATATAGTAATTTGGTGTATGTTTGGACATTTGTGCTCATTCCTACAGTGGGGAGGGGGCTATGAAGCTGTTTATACCTTCCCTCAGGAGGTTGTAATCAGGTTTGGAGAAGTTTTTATGTTAGACCCTAGCAAGGGGGGGGGGACTTTGAAAGTGACCACTTTGTGGTCAGATCGTACCAGGGAGGATGACACTGTAGGGATGCTGCAGTAGTTACTCATGTTGGTTAATACCAAGGCCAAGATATTATCACCTCTTGTGGTCATTTGCATTGACAAAATCAAGAAATCTTTGGACATTTGTGTTTTGGCATGAGTAGTTCTTCCACTCTGTGGTTGGATAGTTAAAGCTACCCAGGATCAGGGTAAAGGGTTGAATCCTGATAGATTCGAAGAGGTCCAGATTGGTGGAGTTGGCAACTTGAGTCAAAGTTGGGGGCCTGTAGCTAGTTGTGATTTGAACAGGGGTCTTATCAATGTTTAACTGCACCTGGAGTGTCTCCTGTGCATCATACTGGTTGACCAGCCTGGAGGTGTGTATGTCTTTAATATATATTGAAACTTCACCTCCTTTTACTTGGCTTCCCATGGTTTCAGGTCTGAAAGTATGATAGGTTGAGTAATCTGGTATGGCTGGGTGTTGTCCACAGCTTTGATTCAGGTTTCTGTGACTCCACAAATGTCAGCTTCTTCCAGGGATAAGAATGCTTGCAATGAGCACAATTTCATGTTTAGACTCTAGCATTTAGCAGCATGATCTTTAATTTGCATTTTGATGAAATTTTCATGTTGGTAATTTTGACCTCATGGTATTGCCTAAAAAAGGTACCATGGGAAAGGCAAGAGCCTTTGCCAGAAGCCTGAAGCCCAAGGGAGACAGATGCAGACCATCTCTGGCAAAGCATCATGGTCTATGAATCATGTCTTCCCAGGCTGTCAGGTACTGGATCCCCTTGGAATACCACCAGAAACTAAGCCAATTGTTAGTCATTTTCTGTTTGCATTGAAGCATCATTCTGGGTGACGGTAGAATGCTGCTAAAAGCTAGGGACATACCTGCCCGAGTCACATATTCAGTGAGCTCAATCATCTCTCTCTTCTTATTGTCCAAGGAGGTACATTTGAAGTCATTCATGCCAATATGGACTATGACAGAGTCATAACAGTATCTGTTATTGAGGGACTTGAGTGCATGTGTGATATGGCAGATTCTAGCACCTGACAAACAACTAAACATGACTTTTTTTCCTTATCCTGCCTGTTAAGGGGCACATCTGTGTGTCTCACAATGGAGCCTCTTATGACTAATATGTTGGGTTAATGGTTAGGTCTTAGTAGCTGTGAGACACAAGTGTGTTGACTACGTGTGGTTCTTGCCTTGAAGGTTTCTTTTGTTTAAGCATGTTTTTGTTGAGGACCTCCACATGTGTGGGTGTGTGTTGTATAGGTGTGGGTGGTGCTTGTGTTGACAACCTTCTCAGTGCCAGATATACTGAGTTGTGAGTGAGAGAGCATAGACTCTAGGTTCTTAATGTAATTTCAACTCTCAGAAATTGTGTTCCTAGGTGGTAGTACTAGAGTATTGGACATGTATATGAGGCAGTTGCGACACTGTCCCAGGATGCTCATACCAACCAGACTGTCAGGAGAAACCGTAGTTAATTGTCCCTCCATATTTGTTAGAATCTGAAGGAGAGAGGCCAGAGAAAGCTAAGGTGATAAAGGGTGGAAAGTATAAGATGAGTACTAAAAGGGGATCACACAAGTGCTACATAGGGAAAATTTGTAGCCGGAATACCTCACAATAGGTTAAAAGCAGTGCAGCTGTGGTGTGTAACATGCACACAAGCCCAAACCGACTCAAACATGGGGTCTAAATACCACAAAAAATAGAAGATGCTAGTAACACAGAAATCTAGTCAATCTCTTTACCAATCAGCTTGTGTCAGACAAGGTCCAAGCAGGCCTGCTACTTTCACTAGCAGAGAAGATAGGCCCCTATCAACATAAGATGGCTGCCAGAAACACAGAAAACAAACACAAGCTGGCTGCCAGAAAAATAGAAAGCAAAACAAACAGCTCTGGATGCAGCAAACCTGTATCCAGACTATGCTACTCAAATTTAAGGGTTAAAAATGCAGCAAAACTCACAGAAAAGCACAGATTAACCACTTATAAACAAAACATAACTCTCAGTATGAAACAATACAGTTGAACAGTAAAGAAATGCAGTAAAATGTAGTTAAGCAGTAATGAATTGCCAAATAACAATGAAATACAGTTAAACAGTAATGAAATGCAGTTGTTCTTTCGGCTTTTCCCGGTTAGGGGTCACCACAGCAGAACTCCGGTCCGCTAATGATTGGCAGTAGATTTTTACAGTGTCGAGGTGCCAGCTTGATGCCCAACCTTCAACGAAGGCATGCCTATTCTATGCATGTCTTTTGAATGCCACTCGACCACGGGGAGGACATACAGACTACACACAGAAGGCGCTTCAGCCAAGAATCGAACGGGAGAACCTCTTGCTGTGAGGCAACAATGCTACTGCTGCATCACCACAGCTTAAGTAATGAAATGCAGTTAATCAGTACATTTCTTAAGTAATGAAATGCAGTTAATCAGTACATTTCTTTAAAACAGTGCAAATGTGATAAATTTGCTATAAGGCACAGATAAAAATGATAGGCAAGTGCAAATGCAATAAAATAAGTGAAACTAAATGAAAAAGCACTTAGATTGGTCTTAGCCTCAGGAATTTTGTAAAACATCCCAGAGATGATGTACCTCACCTTAGCCTGGATCAAACAAATTTTCCCATTGTCCTCCCCTGGGGTTATGGTCTACTTGTTCGATCACCTAAAATAAAAATGTACTCCTCTCACATTCCAAGGAGTGTTTGTAGACGACATTACTCAATAGCTCCTTCTTAATTTCATAGTGGTTTTCATTAATCTGTTTTCAAAGCCTTTTTGGTGCTCCCTAAATGAAAAACAGACTGAACAGTAAGCTAAGTAAACAATCCCTTTAGAGCAACAATTAAAATGTTGGTAACCCTTAAAGGTCCTTCCCAAACTGAGGATGTTTAATAGCTCTCTCTATCAGAAATATAAGGGCATTGGCTTACCTATGCCACCCCTAAAAATTCCTTTGTGTCTGGAATTTTCATACAGCTGATTATCATTAAACCTACTCACTCTGTGAAGGATGTCTTTAACATTCTATCCCATTTTATAAGTAAAAACAGAAGTCTTAGAAAATACTTGCAAACTATTGGGAATATGGGAAAAATATTCCAACACTTGGACACAATATTTTGTATGTTCTTAGTATACTGACTGTACTTTTGTATGAAGGACCTGATGTAGTTGATTTCATTACATTCACCAGCAGGTCTTATGTGTGTAAGTGCATTTTTTTCTCCCTAATAGAGGAAAACATTTTGTTCCCCAACTACTTAATACCTCACTTGTTATCTCACAAACTAGGGAAGAGGGATATCCACTCTGAAGAAAAAAGCTCTTTGAATCTCACCCACAAAATCTGTGTAGCAAGAAGTAATCCTCACTGCCATAACCAGCTGACCCTTCATTATATTTCTGTTTTTATGTGGGGGTGTTCACTCAATAATGTAAATAGGAATTAGAGAAATGTCCCTTCTTGTATATCCGAGAAACAAATTTCCCCTTTCTATAGCCTTCTGAATGTTCACATCTAAATAGTCTCCACCCCATGATTATATGCAAATCTTAAAAATTCAGTAATGTTGTTTATAAATTCCATAATTTCCTCCAACTCATTAATAGTGCCCTCTCATAATAAAAAGTATCACCCAAAAATCTTAAAAAGAGGGGATAGACTTATTATAGTTGGATACAAAAACAGTTTGCTTTTCCCGATAATACAAAACAATATTTGCAAATAAAGGAGCACACAGTGCTCCAGTCGCTACTCTGTTCACCTGTTTCTAAAACTCCCCATCAAAATGCATAAAGTTGTTAGTTAGAATCAATTCCATAGGTTTGATCAACAGCTCATTATCACTAGTATTCAAAAATTCACTTTCCACTAAGACTTTCTCAAACCACTGCAATCCAATGGAATGGCGAATAACTGAAATCCAATCAACTATATAAATGGTTACAAACATTGATGATGGACTATACAATTCATCAATAAGTTTAGTTAAAAAAAATCCTAATACTCAAGTAGTGTATGGGGATGTTTTGCAAAACAGGTTTCAACTTCCAGTTGACTACTACTAAAGGGAAGGCACTATTAATGGGTTGGAGCTGTCTTCCTGTGTGAATCCGTCAGGATGAAGGTTTTTGGCAGAAAAAGTTTTCAAAGACATCCATTTAGCAGTTATGTAGAGCAGCTGTGTGGGGTCTCATTGCTGATAACAGTTGCAGTATCCATGCATTGGTTAGTCCTGTGTTATAATCATCCTCAATGATTAATGTTGCTAGAAAGATTTCTGTAGAAGAAGCAAAAGGAAGGGTGAGACGAAGGAGGCTTAATTTTCTAAATTGTGCTAGAGTCATCCTACTGGTAGACAAGTCCATAATTTGTGGCAGTTGACCTGTTTATATCCCCGCACCCTGAGCATATGACTGAAACATCAAATCACTTTGAAGCACTGTCCTCAGGTGCACAGTAACTCTGATATACTAGCAAAACACATGCTGTCAAATATGTGGGGGAACTGCATTAGACTAACAAGAGAACAAGTGAACCCTTATCTTCAATGAGGTTGCTTCTGACCTCCCTGAGGAATAGATGGAGTATGTGCTCCACTTCTTTCATATAATAAAGATTCTTTAAAAAACTGCCCTTTTCTAACCACCTTGGTTAGATAAAATAACCTAGTCCTCAAATGAACAGTCTTACCTGGGGATTCGATAAACTCTGTGTAGGCTTAGCGCAAAGCCTACACAGGGTTTATATATTTGCATGTTGAGCAGCAGCGCTTATCACATATGCATGCTGCTTATCTCGCTAACATGGATACAAGTGGGGTTTCTTAGCCAACAACAGTGTTACCAGCCAGGAAACCATGCAAACCAGCACAAACACATTCAGACAGGCAGACAAGTGCAAACATGTTCTATGAAATTGTGTAGGCACCCACAATGACTTCCAGGGTTAATTTAAGGCATTGAATATAGTTCTAACACATTATAGGAAAGTGCAGTCATTATAGATTACAGTACAGTCATTTTTTTAGGCATACTGAAATAATGTTTTGGTGGGGATCATCAAGGGTGCATAGACTGCATTATAAATACACTAGTCTGGGGAAGTATATGTATTGAAAAGGGTCACAAACATGAATGGTAGAAATGAAGAAAGTGAAAGAGGACAACTGAAACATGATAATGTACACCAGATAAGGGCATGTCAGTATACGTACACCCCAAAGACAAGACATTTATAGCATGAACAGTAATGACATATGTGTGGGTATATTGATATCATCACACACTTATTGTATATTGTGCGACTCTCACACAAGGTCACCTATTAATGGAGATGATTGGCTGTGATTGACATGATCACTGGTGAAGACATTTAGTAAGGATAGTGTATACAATAGGAGCTATACTACATGCACATTGTGAAGATGTGCAAAATGAGTTTCTTGAATATGAACGTAATGTCAGCATAGGTCTCAATTAATCAGGACACATAGCAATGTACTCAGGCAACAGTAGACAGTAACACTCACAATCAGGGATGATATCAGAATAATATCTCCATTAATCTGTGATACTGACATAAAGTATGTGATTGTGAGTTATTATACATATTCTGCATGAACACACTTGTACAACTGTAATGATTTGTCAGTAATCTGTAAGGGGAATCAATTATACCTTCCTCAAAAATGACCACTTTTGGGAGATGTTAAGAGGGACAGTGTTGCACCTGTAGTTTAAATTACAAGCAGTCCTGACTAGTTGAGAGGTTTGCATGATACATATATGCCGCATTCTATACTTGCAGGAATGTAACCCATGCCATCAATGTTGCCAATGAGCTGTGTATTTACTGGGTGCATCACAGGAAGACGTATCACAAATTCATCTTGTAGAACACCTTGAAGGGAATTCAGCACTGTCAACTCCTAATGGTAATGCATCACAATAATAGTTATGTATGGCCAAAAAGATGTTTGTGAACTCACTGTAGCAAGAGTGAAACACTTCTGTAAATCATCCCTGGATCATGTGTTGTGAGGCACATGCAGAAGGGTACATTGTACTCAATTATTGATGTGATGTGGACTGAAAACAATGGGACTATGATGCCCTTTGATGTGGATAGCCTGATCATACTCAGGATTTGTGCTACATACAAAGATTTTGTTAACACTGTGGTCACATGCCGGTGGAAGTTTCACTTACTGTCTACCTAAGTACCCAGGTCACGTACTTCTTGGTCTGCTCATAAGGGTGTCTTGTCTACCCACTTAGTGACATAGGTGTTTATGCCCACTTGAGACAGTTTATCTTAATAGCTGGCTGTGGATTTGTGTCAGATGCCTTGGCCAGGTCAAGTTATGTGGGATGACAGTCTTTTGTTTTGCATGCCATTGGTGACCATCTTGAAGATGTTATTCAGATTTAACAGACATTATGTAGCCTTAACAGATCAAAAATGGGTTTGGTTCACAGTTGGGAGATTACCTGTGTCTTTTTTGATAAGCTCCATGATGAGTTGTTGGTCTGCCTCACAGGTCAGGAAGGTCAGGATGGTGGGTCTATAAGTCCCTGCATCAGGTAATGGTCCCTCCTTGTTCAGACAGATGAATGTTACTGTACCGCTGTCTGCCAGAACATTGGTGATTGTAGTCTGTGTTTAATTAGGGATCCAGCAGTGTCTGCTAGGTCAGGTTTTAAGTCATGATATAGGTAACCTGGGATGTTGTCAGGGCCCATTGATTCTGTATTTTTAACCTTAGAGAGCACACAGATGAGCTGATCTCCTGAAAAAATAAACTGAGTAATGTTTGTAACATACTTTGGCTGATGGCCAGTGTGGACAGGGGGGTTGAAGTGTCAGACAAATATCAGCTAGCAGATTGCATATTTTCTCCAGTTGAGTGTGATTGGTGGCATCCACAAACAGCATGTGCTTAGTTGTGTATTTCCCTTAACATTTTACACTTATTTAAAGCAATGATTTGTGACAACACCTCCAAATACAACCTTGGTTATGTATCACTTGCCATAAAATGGTACTGCTCACATAGCCATGAAACTGTACCAATGTCATGTAATTACATTAATTGCACAACCTATATATATATGTGTTTTTCATTGGAAAGCTATGTTTGAGCTGTCTGATACCATATATGGACACATTACAAATGAGTTGGTTGTGGCTTCTGCAGAACAGTTACTGACATAAAGGCTGATAGTCACAATGGTTCTGGTGACCACCTCAGTAATCCTTGGGAATAGCAACACAGTTGTGTATGTGATAAATTCCACAAGGTTTCAACTGAAACAAAACTTGTGATATTTTTATGTATATCACAGCTTTACAACATGTAGAAGAAACAAGACTTATGTGCACATGTAATCAGTATGACTTTATGTTAATGCATGTCACAGAGAATTTAATGTTTGTAGGTATATATATATATATATATATATATATATATATATATATATATATATACACACACACATACACGTGGTATATTGCAAGTGTCACTGTAATGGTTGAATGAGAACTGCATAGAATGTTGACCTGCTCCACTACAAAAATATGCACCTTACTAAGCCAACAATATACATAGTATCATCCCATGTCAATAATTCTCAGGAGGCATATTACTACAACTGTTATTTATGGAATGTATTCATATGGCAGCAGTGGCCATCACTATATTACCTCATATCACAGATTGTAAGAGTCAGAGCTTGACGTGGCAGAGTTGAAGATGTTAAGATTTGCACTGAGTGTGATGAGGATGGACAGGATTAGGAATAAGTATATTAGAGGGTCAGCCCAGGTTGGAAGGTTTGGAGACAAAGCCAGAGAGGCAAGATTACATTGGTTTGGACATGTGCTGAGGAGGGATGCAGAGTATATTGGGAAAAATATTCTAAGGATGAAGCTGCCAGGTAACAGGAAAAGAGGAAGGCCTAAGATAAGGTTTATGGATGTGGTGAGAGAGGACATGTAGGTGGTTGGTGTGACAGAGCAAGATGGAGAGGACAGGAAGAAATGAAAACAGTTGATCTGCTGTGGCGACCCCTAACAGGAGCAGCCAAAAGAAGAAGATGAAGGCATACTATACATACACACCTCAACATAGCACATGTTGATTACATGAAACATTTACATGTGAAATGCTCGTAGGGTCATAGGACATTACTAAGCTAACGGTCAGCATCACATAAAATCCCATCCATTATTGTACCATTTAAGCCAAACTCCCTATATCTAAATGCTAGAAGATAGTAAGGCTATGTGCACAGTATATTTGCTTGAGTGTGTTACATACTGCCTCTCTCAATATGCGACATGTGCACCTCCCCATAAAAGCATTAGCAATCACACATTCAATGCTCTGGAGATGGCTTGCAGAGGCTCATGGAAGGACTCTACCTCATGATGTGTGTATGCAACTTTAAGATGATAAAATCCTCCGGGCTCAGGCACATAGGCAGTGAGACATCTCCCTGTGGTACATTTGATTGGGGACACATGGCTGAAGTAACAGTTAGCTGCAGAGAAATATGGCTGTTTGCAAATTCCCTGTGGGCAAAGAGAAGAATGTGTTGCCATGCCCACAACTTCAATAACCAAATGCACAGGGGAAAAACAATGTCCATGGTCCCCAAGGGAACATAAGACAGCAGGCAATATGAGAGTCATCAGCAGCAGGCTGGCCAGAGGGCATGTCAGTGGCAGTAAAAATGTAGTGCACAATGGTCAGTGCCTTTATAATCAGTGTGTATGGACCACTACCCCCCTTCACAGTGTCTAGGGAACATTACCTAAAATGCATACTGGAGCATAAATGTGACTACAGCAGCATGCAGGATTTCCTTCATGCTATAGCACACTTCTACATGTTGTAGTTACATAAGTATGTACTGTACACTGAGCACAACACTTATTACTTCATCTACTTCCATGCACTCAGTAAAGCTGTGGGCATGGCAATGTGTGCTTCTCTTTGCACACATGGAATTTGCAAACAGACATATTTCTCTGCAGCTGAATGTCACTTCAGCCATGTGTCCCTAGCCAAATGTACCACAGGAAGAAGTCTTGCTGCCTAGGTGCCTGAACCCAAATCCTCCACTCCCCTGCAGGAAGGATCTCATGTGACAAGAAGAAAAAGGGGATGTTGGTTGAATGAGGCTATGTTAAAGGTTCTTCTAAGTGCTGCTGAAATGAAAAGTGACTCTGAAGATCATACAGTGGCCATAATGTGTTACCAACTACACACTCAGCAGTAGACTGGGTCTGATTTGAACATTGCACCTGTAGAGGTATAGAATGTGAATTCCATACAATGTAACATTAGCTCCACCACATATGTCTGACCTTAACATTGCCACATTGCACTTTATAGAGTATGATAACATCATTGTATGCTAAGAAGAACATGTTAGGAAGATTGTCTGACATGAATGTGGAGTCACATCATGGTGTAAAATTGTCTTAAAAATATAATTTGAATATATACTCACTGACACTGCCTGCTGACAGATTAGAACCCATAAAAATTGAGTTAGAGGCTGTAGAACACAGTACTTAATGTTTCTGCCACAGCAGAAGTTTGATTTGAATACTGTCAGAGTGCACCTTATACAGGATGACATCATCAGTACGTGTTACAAGAAGATTTTTGGAGGAGTGTCTGACATAGCCATTCTAAAATTGTCACCATACTGATTATTGAACTCACACATGCAGATCAGTTGACTGCAGTGACACTGGAATCCTTACCTAACTATCTGCAGAACACAGTACTTAAAGTGAGTGCAATCACACAAATCTTACTTTTATAGTGTCAGACAACAATTTATAGGTTCATAGGTTCATAGGTAGGTACTAGGCTATCTGCCCAAAGACATTTATAAGCCTAGCCAGAATGTGTTGGCTTTTGCCACCCCCTTAGATTAGTTCCCTGTGCCTCTGTCCAGTAGAGCCACTGAAGTGATCCTCGGGGTAAACGTTCTGTTTCCCATCCACTCATCAAGGTTTCTCTTGAAGAGTGTTAGCGAGGAGCCGACAGCATCAGCAGTGTCTGGTGAGAAGAATATTGTAGTAAGAGTGTCTCACATGCTGCTCTAAAATGGTCACTAGAATGTGAATTAACTGAGTACACACACTGACACACACACGCACAAACACGCACACACACGCACACACACGCACACACACACACACACACACACACACACACACACACACACACACGTTTGCTGCAGTGAGATTAGACCTCCTTCCTAACTAGTTATACAAGATAAAGAATTCAGTACTTAACACAAGTTTCACTTTTACACTGCTGCTGGACAATTTATAGTGGACGTCATCATCATAGTATGTTTGGGAGAAGATGTCGGGAGCCCTGTATGAAATGGATGTTTAGGCAGGTACCACTGTCAAAGTATTTGTTCTGCATAGGTCTGTAATACAGAATCATGCTGTTCTGACTATGGACACATATAAACCAGTTGACAGTAATGAGATTAGAACTCCTACCTAACTAGGTATAGAAGCTGAATTCCATATAATGTAACCCATATAAAAACACAACCAAAGGGAAGGGACTTGTTCGTGACTAAACACAAGCTAGAGACCTCAATACTTAATGCAAGCACCACAGCATATGTCTGACATTTACACTTCTGGAAAGTTTATAATGGATTTCATCATCACTGTGCGTTTGTAAAAAGATGTTGGGAGGCCTGTATGAAATGGCTGTGTAGGCAGGTATGACTGTCAAGATGTTTGTTCTGCATGAAACTGGATTGATGATCATAGAATATAGACTCATGCTTTTCTGAGTATGCATAAACACACACATACATACACAGACTCACACATAATGTGGCTCTTGTGTTATGTTAATCCACATGTAAGTATTTTGTTCCCATCTGCAGAACACAGTAGTTCATAACTGCACCATCCCTAGATTATGCTTCTGCCTTGTCATACTGGTCTTTATAGATGATGTCATCATCATTATATGATGTCAATAGCATATCCTGTTATGGAGGTGGTGTGCAAAGAGTGGAATTTGTATTTTCTGCTGTGGTTCCAGTGTGCAGGTACACTTTAAAAGACAGCATCTCAAACTAGATGCAATAAGCTGTCAGGAATGCATGTTACAGAAATGAGACATATGCACCTGTTTCTCAATATATTGTGTACATTACAGTCACTCATATACACGTGCACACGTCTTCTGATCAGCATGGATGCAACTGTGTATGTATGTGTGTTCATATTTGTAATGAAGTGACGCCCACATTAAGGCATGTATAAGACAATCTCAATGTGTATTGTCAGTCTAAAGCTTTACATGTTGTTACAGATGCAGTTGTGCTATGTAATTTTTGCAGTGCAGTTGAGCTTTGGGAACTATTATTGACATATCCTTTTTCCAGTGTGTGGGTGCATGGCATGCATGAGTCTGAGTAAATATGTGTTCAGCCACTAACAAGTCCCTTCCCTTTGGTTGTGTTTTTACATGGGTTTTAATATGATGTAGACTAACTGGGCAATAAACATAGTAATACATCCTAATCAGCTCTTTCCAACTGGATTACTCAATCAGTAGCAAAGTATATGCACATGCAAGATTCACATGTCATGAATTTAACTTGAACTTGAGAAGTACTTATGCATATAGCCTATTGTAGAAAGAGCTGACAGATACTATGTTGTTAATACTGTATACTGGAAATGTAATGTCAAAACTTTTAAGATATTAATTACTATTGCTGTTGCCTTCCTCATTTGCACAGAGTTAAGGGATGAGCAAACACAGCTCTCTGCTTAAATGGGAAACAGAAATAATTGTATTGGTTAATTTTCCTCCTTGCAATCATGCTAAGTGACAAGGCACAGCAGTCAGCACTTTGGACAGTACTGACTGTAGGTGTAACAGCAGTGAGTTATTATTTTAAGCAAAAATGATACAGGGTTCAAATCCATCTCAGTCTGATTTTTTATATATGTTTTCAGGATGGCATTAAATAATTAAATGTTATAAGTTTTGTAAATGTGAGAAGTAATGAGTACAGTGAAGTACTGTATAAAAACTAACATCAGTCAATTGATTTATGTCAACAGTACATATATAGATTGACATTTTTATACATTTATCAGTCTAAATAAATATAGTAAATATTTAATATGAGTGTCTTTACTCTGCTTTTACTGTATGTTTCTTTAGTGCAGCGAGATAAAGCAGCACTGCGCGGAGGTAACCACACCATGCCATAGAATATGAAGAGCCATTCAACGTCACTTGGCATTAGTGCATAATAACGAACTTCAAACAAACGCAGAGGGTAAAAAAGGAAGGGCTTCATTAGGGAGCATTTCTGCCATGTGTGTGGTATGTGATTCTACTTTTTGACCAGATTAATGGTGTGAAAATGGGATAGATAGGAAAATGGTGAAATGGGGGGTTGGGGGATCAAGGGGAAGAACAAAGGGAAAGCAATATAGGAATGTGTGGGAGGAAATTAGGAAAGAACCATAGCTATCCACTTCTTCAATTGTATAACATGAACATGTATAGAACTTTGGTTGAATTTGGACTGTCACCTCAACAATGATGAGTGACAACAATGCAGTCATGTATAGCCAATTGGATTGAATCACGTGTGTCGAAAAGACAAATGTGAGAAGCGGAGAGCTATGTATGGGACAATATTTTTTTGTGGGACAGGTGCCCATTTTCTTCACTTTATTTCAGTAAGATAGGAATGTTTGGTAAGAGACTAAGTATGTCATGGTCAGGTAAGTCAGGTAAGTGAGGAAGTGGGTGCAAACAGGACACACATTCTAGAGACAAAGACGGTGAGGGACATAAAAGGTTGGAGGACACCAGTATTGGAGATATGGATGGGACATCAGATGCCCATGCCTGTTCAGCATGGGTACAGCAAAAATCTAGTCCTCAACCTTATAACTGTCATGGCCATTCCATTCCTCAGCTTGCTGTTGGAGTGCTTGATGTTTTTCTTTTCACAGCATTCCAGTGAGCATCTTCTCCATACAGCTGAGACATGTACTAATGGTACCTTGTATGACCTCAAGCACCATGCCTGGCAGCTACTGGTGAGTGACAAAATCTCTACCTCCACCAGTACTCCCAGAGGGTATTACTACACCAGCTGCTGGGGTAATGCTACCTGATACTGAGGGCCCAGGTAGTGCAGGGGCTGTAGAGGCAATACTACCAGGTTGCATTCCAGATGTGTTAGGCGTCGGTGCAGCTGCCATTGGAGAGGTGACAGGCTGAGCCCCACTGATTGACCTACCTCCCTGTGTTGGAAGCCATTTTGTCATTTGTCAGAGACTGATGACATAAGAACGTTGTAACCACATGTATGAAAATAAAAAAGATAACAGGTAGGGTAAGAGACAGAAAAGAGAGATAATTAGAACCATCATGTCATGTAGAATAAATTACTACAATATAAATACAACATTTTTTATAACTAAACTTTTAAAGAAATTACAAAGTAAAACTGATAATTGTAGCATGTAATCCTTGCAATATCCTTTTACAACAATACAGATTAAGTTAACAACACATTTATGCCAATTTTGTTGAAATTAATATTTAATATTGTTTAATTATTTTGCAATATGTTTGTTACCTATGGGATCTGAGCCCACAACATCTGACTACACTAATACAATTGACTCCTACAATTACCTTGAGCTACAGAAGGAAGCATGTATGCTTGATTTTTCAGTTACGATATGCAAGATATGCATGCATAATTTGCTACTAGCATACAGAAGAGCAATACTTTTGATAAACGAATAATTAATTTGTGTTGCATACACATACCTTGTCTTAGTCTTTCTAAACATTCAGCATGGGCTTCCTGTTCACTGCAGTCTCATGGGCAGCTGTAAAATAAAAATGAGAAAAAAGAGCATTAAACATACCATTCTTTCCTCTTTCTAGCTTTGACTATAATTTAAAGTATCTTTATTTGTATACTTACACAACTGTGGGATGTCAGCAGTCCAAAACTCATCCAGCCACTGGTTGAGTTGTGTCTGCTTGCACATTTTCAGGTCATTGTAGTGGTGCCTACATTGTTGTTCAGTGCATAGAATGTCAATTACAGTGGAGATATTGGCAAGACTGTTCTAAGCCTCTGATTTATATTGAGACCCAGTATATTCCCCCTGTAATAGCCTACAGCTGTGGCACTTTACAAGGAGTCCAACAAATATTCTGGTTCCTCAACACATCAACTTTGAGCCTTAGATTAGGCATCTTCCTTTCTTGCTCCTGCCATGTCTGCACAAGTCAAGCAGCAACAGTTAAAGTGTTTTCCTACCAATTCAAGATATTGCATTTTACAGCTAGTACACAAACCTGAACAACTATGCCAACTGCATTTGTAAGATGTTAAGTGGAGAGCAGCAATGCCAAACAGAAGGGAAGGCAGTTTATGATTTAGGAAGGGTAATGTGATAGTTGGTATTTATGGGTTGGATGCTGCTGTACCTGTTAGATTACTTTTCAGACATATATTGCGGGTATACATTTGATGACCTGGCACATTTTATGTGTGGCTTTACACACATAAAATTAATTTGTACAATGTTGGATTCAAACCTGTGTAAAATAGAGAATGCATATTCTTTTACATAGGTGTTTTCCCTCCTTGCCATAGAAGAAGTGTTGGTCAGATATGCTGATTAATTATATAAACACGTTAAAGTGTGACTGGTTAATCATATATGTGCGTGACCTGACAAGGTCCTGGTTTATGCATTTATATGCATATGACTGTTATTCAAGTATGAAATCCATCCTGAGGCAAACAAAGACACTTTTAAGCACATAAACATAATTGTCACTATACCCTTAGTCACACATATAATTCATATGATATCCACTGGTAGACATAGTTATTGTTATTTATACTTTTCTTTAGATTGATCTTAAGTTTTAAAAATTGAGTGGAACAGCATTAATAACATTTGGAGTGTGCTAGATTAGAACCCTGGCTCACTTGTAGTGTGGACATAAACTTTAGGGAAGGAAGGCTGGGAAAAGGTGTATTATTTACAACCATTGCTGTCCAGAGTGCTCATTGTAACTGAGGACTTGTTTGTCAGAAATGCTCATTAGTTATACCTACACATTAAAGAGTTAGGGAGTTAATGATGTATGTGTGTGACATGAAAGTTCAGATAAGAAATATTTAATTCTAAAACCATAATGGTACTGATACCCACATCTAGACATAATATAGATGATACCATGTGTATGCTCAATGCACCTTCTACTCATAGTTATTTTTGGTTTAATATCAAAATGTAGAATGGCACTTACATGAAACTGGGATGGTCAAATGCATGTTTTCCAGTTTCCGTAATGCCACTCTGGAAAAGTGTGACTCCTCATTAGTGAATGGTTATGTGCATTTCCTAATATGGAATTGATGCTCTGATAACAGATTGCAACTAATGTCGAGATCGGTACCTTTACCCTTTTCCTCGCTTAATGTGATCTTGGAGATGGAATATATAATATGCAGAGGGTATGGGAGTTGCAAGGGGGGGCTTGCCCCACTGCAGAAACATTATCAGTAACATGGAATTTTAAAATTGGAACTTCCAGTGTTTGAATGTTGATTCCTTCATTACCATTTCCAACATTTTGGTAATACTGTATTACCAAATTCAGATAATGAATTTGATCAAAAAGTGGAAAATTGTTTTGATTTTCCAAATTCTGATAGCAAACCTTTATTTTTATGTATAATTATTTTTATACTGTGAACTTTTATATAAATTACAGTGTAACAGCAGTAATAAAATTGTGAGTTTGCTTTATTAGAACCCCGGCTCTCCTGTATTGTGGTTCTTAACTTGCATCTGTTGCCACAGGGAGAGCTAGGAACAAGTGTATTTTTACACTCATTATGTGCATGTGTGCTGACCACCTCCCAATATTGCCTAGTGTGTTTGTGCAATGGAAGACCACATATGTCACAATGTATCTTTTTAGAAATTGACAAGTCTGCAGGTGTTGTTGGGACTTGTTGACTGCTGTGGAATGCCACTAAGTGACATTGCATGATGATAGGCAAAAGGTGCAACAATATATCAGTTTTGAAAATGATAATGTCTGCCTATTGTCTACAGGTGATCTAGAACTGCAGGTGTTGTGAAAGCATGCTGACCTCTGTGCGACGGAAGGCAAAAGACGTAACAATGTATCTTTTATGAAATTGGCAATGTCTGCTTTTGTCTGGGCCATTACAGAATGTTTGTGTGGAGGTGAGCAATGAGCAAATGAGACAGGGAAAGCTCAATACATATTATTATTCTAACAAATTTTTATTAGGTTTCATCATTAAAAGATAAATGTCTTGAACCATAATCTACATATACTATATACTGTGTGCTTCAGCATGTTTACCAGGTGTGCAACACATGCACTCTTTATTCACAGCTGTAATTTATGCTGTATTTATCATAGAAGCAACTTCTATTAATGTTGATTTATTTATCTGTTTCACAGTATTTGTGCTTGGACACCCACAAAGCAAATATTAATATAAAAAGAAACATAAACATTACAAAATGCATTACAGATTTTTACACAACTCTGGATTTGAACTGTCATACTAATCATAGCTGGCCTTAGGCATAGGCCAACTAGGTGGCCGCCTAGGGCGCTGCTCTAGTAGGGGCACTTTTCCAGTATTTATTTGGTGCAGGTAGACCAGGATGGGGGCACTGGGTGGTGTGGTAGGGGCGCTGTGGAGCCAGTTTGCCTAGGGCACCAGTTGACCTAAGGCCGCTCCTGATACTAATGAACCTACAAAATAGACTAGGGGTATCTTATCTCTGCTTCAGAAACAACTTTGCAGCAGGAATGCAAATCTTTGTGCATACATTCCTCCACAGTATTAACAAGACATATACGCTTGTACACTCTCAGTTGTTTGTACGTGTTGCTTATATTTATTGCAATGAGTGATCACACAACCATATATGAGTATTGTTTGCACCAGTGCAGCTCTGTCTTTTCTTTATATTGCATTCATTCTTCTCTTATCTGTGCTGTACTCTCAGACATGTAGAGTCTATAAGGCATGTTGTTTCATTGTCCTATAAATGAATGATAAAATTACATGACAGTGAAAAACAGTTTTCATCAAAGGTGGGAAAGTTTGTCAGTTATTGAACAACACTAAGAAATGTGTGCTGCTCATTTCCATTTAAAAGCTTTCTAAAATTACTTCTACACTTTGTAAGTGTAACCTAGGTGATAGCCAATGCAGGTAAGGTAGTCTGAACTGTCATTGTGTCTTCCTTCTTCCTCACATTAATAATTCACAGGTACAATCCATTAGCAAATAACACTGAGGTAGTGCCTACTCTATGTTTACACCTGCTACATGAAGTCAAAAGTTTGGGATTTAGAAATTCTAATGAGTTCACATCTCATTTGTATATTCACTGTGCTCAGCATCCCGAATCTGTACTACAGAACAGTAACTGTGTAGCTAGGAAACTTGAAGGTGAGGAGAATTGCGTATTTGTGGAACAAAGAAGATTGCACTTCCTTTTGATTTATCTGCAGAGAAGGATTTTGATCTAGCTAAGGTATGATTGTATTTTTCAAGTACATTCTAGATTTGTTAACATGTTAGAAAGAAAAAATGTATATACATGCATTAGAAAATGGACATTTTATCTGTATGCACTTCTTATAGTTCACTGTTGGCATAAGCATTTTGGCAGACATATACTTTCTCAGTCAGACAGGCCTTATTAACTTTCATCATAAGTATAATCTTAACTATCTTCTGTGTTATTTCAGGGAAATGTAATATACTCTATTGTCAATGACACAGAGGTGTTATGCTTCCAAGATGGCCCATAGACACTTCCAGGGGTGTGCTAGGCACAGTGAGAGGTGACTGGCAATCATGTAAACTTGACTTTTTTGTTGTAAATGTGTACACAATTGATGAGAATTGTGTTTAAAACATTAACAACAATTGAATTATATGGTATTCCTTGATTTTTTATAAACTGTCATTTGACTGTTTGGGGGGAGTCAAGTACCGTTTGTGTGTTCCCACAACAGAAGTTGCATTTCAAGAGGTTTGCTCTTGAAATTGTTTAGTCATCTTGCTATTTCCATGGTAAACAATACATTACTCAAATGGTATTCCTTGTTTTTGACCAAACATTGGTTAATGTGTGAGTGTGATATGGTAAAACCACATAACTTTCAATTTTCAGAACTGAAATGTATGTGCTTAATGTTCAAAAGTATGTCTATATGAGCAGGAATTTATGTATGTGATATTTATTTATGTGTTGTATTATTCTCTGTTTTATGTCATATAAGATTATAGCACCCAAGTGTACAACTCCACATAAACCCACTTTCAGTGACTCTGAAAATGATGTCATAGTGCAGGCATTCAGGTGCCATGGTCCCTTTCTACTTGAGAGATGACATGGGGATATGGCTGATAGAATGTGGATTTGCAATCAGATAGTCAATGATGTCAATGCCACAGGGAAATATAGCAGGACGTATGATCAGGAGTGTTATAGGGCCTCTGATATGATTTCATCAGTCTGTAGGAGAGCACCTGCAGTTGGCTGTGAACAGCTAGCTATGTGGCAGCCTGCTACAGACCTACTACTGACACCAAATGAAGAGTTCTTGCTCACTGTCAGAGATACAGAGAGCTGCACACCAACATGTGATTGATGTTGGTGTTGATTTGTCTGGGAGTATGAGTATATGCCAGGAGGAAATTCCGGGTAAGATTACATGTGTCCAGTTGTAAGGTTTGCTTGTATAGTAAAATATTGTAACTAATAGTTCATGTTTTTTGATGAACCTATTGCTAAATTAATAGACCCTGTGCAACTGATGTTAACTGTGCTATATTCTTGATTTTCTATCTTTTGGATTAAGGGGTACTTAAGTATTTTAGCCGATGTCCAGGGTGCATAGCTAACTGAGTCCTTAGTATATATGTGTTTGTGATGCTTTTTTGAAAACTGCACTGCTTTCTTACAGGTTTTTGCAAAATGTGCATCTTAGATGTATGAGGATCATTAGTTGATAGAAAACACTATCTATTGACATAAGTCATTGTTGTCACATATTGATGTCATTGCTTTAAAAATCACCCATCTTCTACTTACACTAGCAAGTAACAGTATGCAAAGATCTGACATTCATTTGTGTTGTTAGCCATTTACTTTCCTATTCCAGGTTCAACAGTTACTTTGAGTGTGACAGTTGCAAGTGTTTTAAGTCAGGGCTGAATCTGTGTGATGCTAGCAGTACACACCCATTACATGGGTAAGTAAAAGTTGTCAGCATTGCCTAGCATCAATGTTACTGTATGTATGTGCATAGGATGAAAGGTGTACCTCTTAGGTGGTGACCATGTGTGCTATCCATTGCCACTTGGCAAGGGTGAGGACATATTGTGCACGTCCACATCTACCTGCACCCACAGCAACTGGTGGTTCCCCTCTGATTCCTCACCTGTGTGTGGCTGTGGTGACCTTGACAGTTAGTGGGATGTGTACTCCTTCCTCTTGGTCCTCTTGCTTAAGCTGTTTTCTCAGGGTAATATTGTGACGGATACCACAGACAGTGAAAATTTCATCACAAGTACATGGATTATACTGTAGGGCTCTCTCGACATATATAGGCACCAGAACCATGACTTCAGCAGCCCAAACGCATGCTCTTGTTTGAGTATGTGCCTCATTATAGATTTCTTTAATGGGTATGCATTTCTGATGGATGTCATCAGCCATGGCTCGAGTGCATCCCCTGCATCCCCCAGTAAATGACCTTGTGGGATATCTCCCCTAGAAAACCTCTGATACAGTTGAGAGTTGTGCCAGCTATGGGAGTCATGGTAACTGCCTGGGTTGCCAGCACACACATTTAGGATGATTCCCTTAGCCTTACACACAACCAAGCAGTTAATAGAGTGGAAGCCCTTTCTGTTTATGTACACCCTTCCCTGTTCCCCAGGTGCTGCTTTGATTGCAATGTGTGTGTAGTCTATGGTACCAAGGACTTCAGGGATGTGTGCTACCAGGTAGATCCTGCATAATTATAGCTGTGTCTTCAGGTGTACAGGACAATATATGTAGTCCCTAGCATGTTGTAGTATAGCATTCAGAAACTGATGTGGGTTTCTGGATGCTAATGCCTGTGACATCCCTAGAATATTCCTTGTTGGTCTCTGGAAAGTTCCTGTAGCTAATATTCTAAGTGTTACACATACCTTATTCTCCACAGGTATTAATTCCCCTTGGTTTGCCCTTGCTGTCAGTTGAAGATGACAGAGGTTGCAGATTTCCTGTAGTGTGCCTATCTACCCTGTAGCACTCGACAGTTTCCACCTAGTGCAGACCATGAAATGTTAAATGGGGTCTAAACACCCTTCTTCTTGTTGGACGGGGTCTGTTACCAGCAGCAGTTTAGACTTGGGCCTATTGCACATACACATGTTTAACAGCAACAGTAGACCAACATTCTTTCCCTGAAGAGTAGTTTCTGTATTGTATTCCAATAAGTTTTGGAATTTGCAGGTGAAACCTGCCCTAAGTGTACATGATTGCTTTATAGCTTGTTGAATCGCACCTCCATCTTGGACTGGTTGATTAGCAAACATTTTATCTGCTTATACTGTAATTAACATCCCCTGATGTTTCCTGGGTTTGCACAGCTCTATACTGTGTGTAGAGACATGTAGGCTTTATTGAATCTGCACCTCTATTTTTATATAAACTCAAATTACTGTGTAAGTTTTATGAATGCAAATTTTAGTTTTAATCAGTACTGCATTGATATCTTCTTGGCACCCACTTAAACTCTTCTTCTACCACTGATCTAATAATTCAAAGTTCAAATCTGCTGTGCCATTACATCTCACAGATCCTCACAGATCGCATAAGGTATTGTTTTTCCCAGGTACTTTCCTAGTTTCTGCCCCCATCAACAACTTTTTGCTCCTCTTTATTATCAAAACTCAAATTCTAAATTTATTAAGTATATTTCTAGTTTCTCCTTAAACACTTCCACACTAAAAAGTGTCTGAAGAAAATCTGTTGCAATTGTAAATTGTATTTAGCTTCCCAGGTTACTCTCAGCTTTACCAGGAAAACAGTTTTATATGTTAATTTCAGTAGCACTACTTTTCCTTTTGCTGACTTGTAGTAATCAGTTCTCAACTTTTATCCATACGTGTACCCTAATAGACATTCAAGACTTGACAATGCAACTCCAATTCCAAAACTCTGAAGAAGTATGTTTTACTGAAGCATAGCAGTTTGTTACAAAAAAATCTTACAAGTCTTTTTTTTTTTTTCCAGGGTAGCACACTCAAGACAGGCCTGTTACTTATATATACTAATTCAGAGATCATTGTACATTAGTGGAAAGGGAAATATGTGATACATCAATTTTGGAGTTAATATAAATCCCCCCTTTGCACTTAAATTTGTACAGTCCTGAGGAACACACGTCATTAAACTTACAATGGCAAGCTTTCTAAAAGTTCAATGCATCTTTAAGGATCAAAATCTTTCTCTGCTAAATAACTTTTGTTTTGCTTTTCATTCTTTCTCCATTTATGTCTGCTTGAACTTAAGTAAGACCCCCTGCACTCCCTGCTAACTCTAACTCTGAGATCATCCAGTCTCAGAGAGAAAAGAAAGCCACCTGGACTTTAAATAACGTTTTGCTCTACTTTGCTGTTACCTGATCTAGAAATGAAACTTACACAAATAACAATTTAATAAACAAAACAGACTGGATTTCGAAGACAGAAAAACTCCACTCTTTACTGGCTAGTACATACAACTTAACGCTCCACAAAGCATGTGTTTTCATCCAGGCACCTCCCAGACTTCCTCAGAAAATACACAGAATGTGAAAAACTTAAACTATTTTGATTTACAACGAAGCTCTCATCAACCTTTCCATTACAATCATTAGAAGACGTAAAAGGTAATTGCGTTGCACAAAATTGCAATACTACATTATATTCAAGTGACTTGTAGTCTCTGAACTGTCCAGAGATTACAAGTCGCTTGAATATGACGTAGTATTGCAATTTTGTGTGACAAAATGACTTTTTACATCTTCTAATGATTGTAATGAAAAGGGTGATGAGAGCTTTGTTGTAAATCAAAATAGTTTTATGTTTTTCACATTCTGTGCATTTTCTGATGAAGTCTGAGAGGTGCCTGGACGCAAACGCATGTTTTCTGGAGCGTTAAGTTGTATGTACTAGCCAATAAAGAGTGGAGTTTTTCTGTCTTTGAAATCCAGTCTGTTTTGTTTATTAGTTACCTCTTGACTGGTTTCTTGTTTTTTGGTTACAAATAACACTTTAAAACATATACTATCTATAAACACCACCCTGCTGAGACAAAAGAAAACAGCTAGGATGGAAAACTGATTGAAAAATTGTGGAAATGAGGCTTGATTTATCAGGACATGAAAAGATATGACTCAGATATAGGATAACATCCAAAAAGGTAGTAACCAAGCAGACTTCAATCATGTTTAAAAAGTATTTATTGAGCACTTTTGTCCTATCATAAGACTTCATTAGAATGAACGGTTCAGTCACTGTTTTGTTTCCATGAATCAATATGCCCAGGGATTCATTAATAACTGTGTACACTTCCCTTTATGTCTACACATGTCATTTGTTAGCATGATGAGAAGCAGTGCTTATCGAATATGAAAGCTGCTAAACAGCCCTACACATCGAGCAGCACTTATCCTTGGTCAGAACACCATGTGGGTATGTTGAGTTACAAATCAGATTGAGTGCAACATATGCACAACAGGTTATCGATAGGCTTAAGCTCAATAAGTGAGTATGCACTTATGGCACAATACAAGGTAAGAGCAACTTGAAAAACAAAAATTAAGAAGCATAGGAGTTTAAAGAGGAAAGTGTATTGAAATAACAAGAGATTACTCTACATACAACACTAATCATAAATAGTTATGACTCATAATTCTATTAGTCATGTACAGACAAGGGCACATTTATATGGATTATAAAATAAAAAAATGTTCACAAACGTAGATAAGGGAAAAACAGCTACAGTATACCACATTGAGTGAATTTCACACATATGTCTAAGTTAACATTTACAGGTGAGATAGTTGCAAATAAAAGCACCTGCAGTGTGATACATGGCATATTATGCAGTTATTGCACAATATTGCAATTTTCAAGTGAATATTGTGAAAGCCAAGGAAAATTAATAAATACATTGATGTTTGAACCAGGGAATGGTCAAATCATGTTAACCTCTTCCATGCCTTATGTGTGTGACTGAAACAATAGTATGATATTGTAAAGGCAGTGTATACTCATGTCACATTGGAGACTTATGGAGAAGAGTTTATGAGATTTTAGTTAATTCATATAACCCAAAACACCTTTAATCTGAAACCCGCAAAAGTGCTTACCTTGTGATTTATTTGTATTATATTAAAACAGAGTTCATTTTATCTAGCCGAGGTGGCAGTGTTTGTTGCTTTCTATTTATTCCTGATGCTCCACTCTTTCCCCAGCTATTTATTCAGCAGCTGTACAGAACAGAAAAAAAAAAAAAACAAATAATGACAAAATTGCATTGTCTTGCCAGCCCATTGTATTTTATTTGCTGTATATGGGTCACTATACTCACATATCAGGCATGTTTGTAGAACTACATTTTGCCTCCCATCATCTCAATAGGTCCTGGTAGTTCCTCTTCAGGTTGCTATAACAGTGAAGTCATTGTTCAGCAGTGTGTGGAATGCCATTTGCATTGCTGACAGCCTTAGGCAAGCTATTACATGCTTCATACTGGTACTGAGACCTGGAGTAGCCCTCCTGCAGTAACAGAATATAGATAACTACAGCTGTGTTGCAACTTTCATTCTGACACTTAACAGTTGTACTTCATCTTCAATTAGTAATAATAAGCTACTGACACAACTTAGTATGATTTCCCCAGTGAAACAATATACAGTTTGGATTCAAACCATGCAGTACATGTTTGGTATACAGAACCTACGGCATTAACATGTTGAGCCACAGACAAAGTCACATAGGTGTATTTTCTGCACTCAGTGCTGTTTCGAGTGCTGACTGATGTGCACAGGTGCCAGTCTTATTTGAGCTACTGGCCACTTTCCATATTAAATGTTTGAGCTTTTGCCTTCAGGAGTTAACCATCATTCACTGCTAGTGATCTGTGACAGTCAACCATGTACATTGCCAAGCTGCATGATAAGTCAGAATATTAGATCAAAAAAGAAAGAAAAAACATTACAGATTTTGCTGATTTATCCAAGTGCCAACCTTCTAAAATATGTACCATTGAACCATGTACTTATGGCATTGGCTTAAGACGTTCACTCTTTTAACAGTGTTTTGCAAAATGATAAGTTGCATTTCTGTTAGGCATTATCAGGCCTTCAAGGAAAGACACTTCTTTATGAAGGGACTATACAGGATATTGCATAACCTTATTTTATATTTACAATATAGGGTCTATTTTATATATTCGTACGCTTAAATGTTCGAATCACTAAAGATCAAACTTTAGTGATGGAACATTTAAATGTTCAAATATATTAAAAATTAATATTTAACAACAAAAAAGTAAATGTAAAGGGGTAAGCAGGGGGGCAAGTCCCCCTGCACCCCACACATGGGGGCTGCACCCCCACACCTCCGCTACTTAAATATACCAACTCTGAGATCACACTTCAGTGTGCCACAGTGCAGAAATAGAAAATTTCCAATTCCCTACACTGTAGCATGATCTTGGAGTTGGTATATTTAAGTAGTGGGAGGTATAGGGGTGCAGGGGGGCTTGCCCCCTGCTTACACCCTTTAGTTTTAATTTCTTTTCTTTAGTTTTTTTACATTTTTTAATATATTCAAACATTTAAATGTTTGATCACTAAAGTTTGATCTTTAGTGATTCGAACATTTAAGTGTTCGAATATATAAAATAGACCCACAATATAGAAGTCCACTGGGCCAAGAAGAGCCCATTTTTAGTGGAGGTCCAGAGAGAAAAGCTGCACAATAATTGCAAGTTACATTTCACATGTTACATAAGGAAATATTTCATATAGCTAATTAAACATTTACAGATAAGCTCCATGATATTTGCAATTGGCTTGTCACAATATTACAAAAATGAAAGATGTAATTCAGTACAGAAATTTCAGCATTTACATAAAGTGAATATTGTTATAAACTCAATTGTAGGTTTAATATTTCAAAATATATAGCTACTAGCCAGTAGTAGGTTAGGAAAATGTTATGCATGGAGAGGGTAATAATATATTTGAGAGTGGAGAGTATAGTACAATAGATATTAGAGAGAAAATTCATTTTTGGTAGGGGAGGAATTGTTTTGGGTGGGATGAAGTAATATTAGAGGGAGTTGGATGAATCAGTGCAAGATGGATTGAGGGAGGGAGAGGGGTTTAAGTTGGAGCATGGCAAGGGCATTCCCATTTGGAAGAAAGATGACAGAGTAGCTGAGATTTGAAATTTGTATGGTTAGATAGGTTGCATAGGTGTGTGGGAAGAGAGTTCCACTGTTTAGCTAAGTAGTGGGACAGCAATAGATGACCAGGAGGTCATGCATTTATGGACCTGAAGGAGATTTTGTTTTTTTTTTTTTTTTGATCTGAGCGAGCGATTGGGAATGTAAGGTTTTAAGGAAGTAGTGAGAGCTAGGCAGTTGGCAGGTTTAAAGATGAGCTTGTGGGCAATGGTGAGTTGTAGGTAACTGAGGTAATTCGGTAGTTCAAGCCAGTTGAGGGTGAGGAGGGAGTGGCAGTGGTGGGACGTGTTTTTTGAATTGGTTGCAAATTTGGAGATCTTGTGGTAGTAGGATTCAAGTTTGGACCGAAGGCCAAGATGGAGATTGGTGAAAAGAGGGGCACCATATATAAGGGAGGAAGGTAGGAATGTAGATACAAGAGTTTGATGGGTAGAGGGGCTTAGGAAGTGGTTGTGCCTGTAGAGTAGGCCTAACTTTTGATGGGTTTTCTTGATTGCACAGTGGATGTGGGGGTCAGATTTTAGTTATTCATCAATAATGATGCCAAGAAGCTTGGTGTTGGGAACACTTTCAAGGAGGGTGTTGTTTTGGCTCTGTATGGTGAATGTGGATTTGTCAATGATGAAGTTTTTGGTAGGGGAAAAAAACATTAGTTTGGTTTTATTTGCATTTAGTGCCAGATGGTTAGACTGCATTCAGGTTTCCATTTTGGAGAAGACTATTTAGGTTTTTTCTAGGAGCTCAGAGGGGGAGAAGGCTGAGCAGATGATTTTTGAGTTATCTGCATATTGGATGATAGAGGAGTCTGGGATGGATTGGTGAAAGTTGTTAATGAATAGGTTGAAAAGAGGAGGGCCAAGAACAGAACCTTGTGGGACAGCTGTGGGTGTGGGAAGGAAAGGGGAGGTTGAAGCTTTCCACTGGACAGCTTGCTGGTGGTAGGACAAGTAGCTGGAAAACCAGGTGATGTTGGTGGGAGAGACATGTAGGGTAGAGAGTTGGGATAGAAGTAGGGTGTGTGAGATAGTGTTAAAGTCCTTTGACAGATCTAGGAATAGTGTGGATACAAACTTGCCTGAGTCACAGTCAAGGTTTATGATTTCAAGAAAGGAAAGAAGGGCAGTCATGGTGTTGTGGCCAGGGTGGTAGCCATGTTGCGTAGGGGAGAGGAGATTGTTTAGTGTTAGGTGTGCCATGAGTTGTACTTTTATTGTTTTTGCTAGTATTTTAGAAAGAGAGGAAAGGATGGCAATAGGACTGAAGTTTGTGTTATCAATATTTTTCCAACCTTTGTGGAGGGGGATGAAGTAAGCATGGTACCAGATAGAAGGGACATATCATTCTTGTATGGATCTATTTATAAGAATCGAGATAGGCTAGGCAATGCTGTCTGCAGATTGTTTGAGGAAGGTGGGTGGAAGGTTGTCGGGTGCATTGCGATAGGGTTTGAATTTGAGAAGTCTTTTTATAGTGCTTGTGGTGATGGGCCTGAGGCAGAAGGATGTGAAGGAAGGTTGATGATTGGGGTGGTGGCTGGAGCAGGAGGGGGTGGTGGTGGAGGAGGGGGTGGTAAAGAGGCTGATAGTTTAGCTATGCAGTCTATGAAGAATGAGTTGAACTGGCTGGCTGTTTCAAGGTTGGTGAGGTTGGGGTCTGGGCAGGGGTTTTCTGTGTTGCCAGGATGCAGCATGGATGAGATGGAATCCCAGAATTTTTTTCGGATTTGTTGAGGGCATAGACTGGAGTTTGGAGTAGTGGGATTTGTGGTCTTTAGTTATTCATTTTTTTGATGAGTTTCATAGTTGCTTATACTCTAGGAGGGTATTATGGTTTTTATGTTTGTGATATTGTTTCCATTTTTTTGTCCCTTTGGTGCAAGGCTAGTTTAGTATATTTTGATAACCATGGACAGGGATTGGTTTTGATGCATTTGGTTCAGGGGGGCTTGCTGATTGGGAAGGGTTAAGAATGAGTGGTTAAAGTAGGAAACAGCATCATCTAGAGGAAGGGTTTTTATTGCATTTTCCTGCTGTTTGTTGCAAAAAAAGAAAAAAAAAATATCCTTGTTTCCAGCTGTATTCTGGACTTTTGGAAAGTTCCTGTGTTGCCCATTTCCTTTCTTGGATAAAGGGAGGCTTCTTTGTTCACCAGTGGCAGTGGGGAGTTTAGAGCAGCCTATCTATCTCTGGAGGAGTGTTCCCAGCACAAGAATCTGGTAGTCTATTGGCCGTTTTGGGCCAATTTCTAGCTCTTTCAAGTCCTCCTGTATAAAACCCACTTTGGCACAGATTTTGCGCTTGTTACTACTCAGCCAAGCTCCTCATGGTCCTGCAGAGTGATGCTAGCAGCAGAGAGGCCAAAAGAGCGACTGCAAACCTGATAAAAGTGTTTTTTTTTTCCTGCTACTATCTGGGCGACTGTCCAATCAAGCTAAACTGCAAGTATTTCTGCTTCTTGAACTGTTTTACACTGCTTAAAGTTGTTTTTGCACCTGCACTTTTAAAGTTTGTCCGGTTTATTGCATTTACCTGTTGAGGCTACACACTCAAGTGTGCTAGCCTGTGTTACATATTTATTGCATTTTCCTGCTGTTTGTTGCAAAAAAGAAAAAAAAAAACAGAAAAATTATCCTTGTTCCCCGTCTTTCCTGACCTAGAGTAGTCCAAATACAACTTTTGCTGTATTCTAGACTTTTGAAAAGTTCCTGTGTTGACCATTTCCTTTCTTGGATAAAGGGAGGCTTCTTTGTTCACCAGTGACAGTGGGCAGCTAAGAGCAGCCTATCTATCCCTGGAGGAGTGCTCCCAGCACAAGAATCTGGTAGTCTATTGGCCATTTTGGGCCAATTTCTAGCTCTTTCAAGTCCCCCTGTATAAAACCCGCTTTGGCGTGTTTTTTGCATTTGTTACTACTCAGCCAAGCTCCTCGTGGTCCTGCAGAGTGGTGCTAGCAGCAGAGAGGCTAAAAGAGCGACTGCTAACCTGATAAAAGTGTTTTTTTCCTGCTACTACCTGGGCAACTGTCCAATCTAGCTAAACTGCAAGTATTTCTGCTTCTAGAACTGTTTTAAACTGTTTAAAGTTGTTTTTGCACCTGCGCTTTTAAAGTTTGTCCTGTTTGTTGCATTTACCTGTTGAGGCTACACACTCAAGTGTGCTAGCCTGTGTTACATATTTATTGCATTTTCCTGCTGTTTGTTGCAAAAAAAACCCCAAAAAAATATCCTTGTTTCCCATCTTTCCTGACCTAGAGTAGTCCAAATACAGGCTTTGCTGTATTCTGGACTTTTGGAAAGTTCCTATGTTGCCCATTTCCTTTCTTGGAAAAGGGAGGCTTCTTTGTTCACCAGTGGCAGTGGGGAGCTTAGAGTGGCCTATCTATCCCTGGAGGATTGTTTCCAGGACAAGAATCTGGTAGTCTATTGGCCGTTTTGGGCCAATTTCTAGCTCTTTCAAGTCCCCCTGTATAAAACCCGCTTTAGCGCGGCTTTGTGCGATTTTGCGCATAGCGAGGCAGCGCCGCTTAATTGGGTTTAAACCATTCTCGGCTCCACAAAGTCTACTCTTCACTTTTTCCCTTAGAACTGATCTAGTTCTCACAATAAACACCCTATTCCTTCTCTAAAGCCTGGCACTTGCTCACTAAAGCAATTATATAAGTCAGCACTAAAAAAGTTAAAGCACTACACCCTCACAAACTCCCCTTGAGTACCTTGTTACCCACTGGCCCCTTTTTTCAATTATAAAGGAATTCCCAATACTATTCTAGCATGTCCAAAGGTCAGTTGTCAATCTCCTCTCTGGTCCAGCTGGTGAATCTGGGAATCTTAAGGCAATGTTACAACTGCTTCATGTACACAGACAACCCTCTCCTCCTCCCAACAAATTCCAACACATGTGAGAGATGCAACCATATAGCCAAATTGGAGGCTAAGCTCTCTCAACTCAGTACTGGCATAACCAGTCAGGAGGAGAAGGAAACCAGACTCATTACAATTCCAGTCTCACATAGACCTACCACGACAGCAAGCCAGACACATAAACACACAAAAACATACTCGGAGGCTCTAAATAAAAATCTGCCTAAGCAGCAGAGACCTCCAAAGCAGACACCCAAGCAACCGCTACCCCAAAACAAAACACGTGCAACACATAGCTCACAAAGCCAGTGTGCTGAACAGTCACAGCCCTTAAAGCTAAACAACACACCTGATACACTTGTAATAGGTGACTCTATCATCAGGCACACTGACGTCCCGCTCACCAGGCTGAACAAGCAGAAGGCCATGGTGAGCTGCCTGTCGGGCGCTAGGATCTGCCATATAACACAACCACTCAGGTCACTCCAAGGCAAGTGCAAATATGACTCAGTCATTGTCCATGCTGGTGTGAATGACCTGAGACGTACCTCCCTGGACTACATGAAAAGAGACATAGAGGAGCTCTCTGAGCATGTAGCCCAGGCCGGTATGATCCTGACCTTGAGTAGCATCTTACCCTCACCAAGGATGATGCCACAATATGAAGACAAGATGATAAATTTCAACAACTGGCTTAAGTATTGGTGTCATTCAAAGGGGATCCAATGCCTGTCAGCCTGGGATGACATGCTCGACAAGCCACGATGCTTCACTAGGGATGGCTTGCACCTGTCACCCCTGGGCTTTCAGATATTGGCAAAGGCTCCTGCCACCCACATAGTGCCTTTTGTAGGTAAGGCTCAAAAGACAAACCCACCTCCATAGGTATCACAAGGGATAAGAAACTAAGAGTAATGCTACTCAACACCAGAAGTCTAAACCTCAAGATGCACGCACTCGAAACTCTCCTTAGCATGGAGAACATCGATATCTGTGCAGTAACAGAAACCAGGTTCAAGGCTCCCGAGAGCACCCCAGCACTACCAGGTTATACTTCATACCATGTTTTTCGGCGCCAAAACTTGGACCAAACCACAAAAGGAGGGGGAGTATCAATATTCCTCAAAGATACCCACACCTCCAGGTTGGTGGCATGGCACGAAACATCAGAGACTATCCATGTGCAACTAACAGTGGGTAAAACTGCCTTCCAGTTTTTAGCCTGCTACAGACCACCTCCCAAGCCCAGGAACCCCACTCGGCCTTCCTGAGAACACTGGAAAATATGAAGGTCTCTCCAAACACCATTATATTGGGCGACTTCAACAACCCAAACATAGACTGGGAGCATTACTGTAGCTCCAACACCCTAGCCCAAAGGTTCCAAGAATTTATAAACTCAAATGCTATGGAACAACTTGTTACCACTCCCTCAAGAGGGGAAACATATTGGACCTGTTCATCACCAACATGGGGACTCTATGCTCCAGACCAGAAGTGTATCCCTCACTGGTAAGATCAGACCATAAACTAATCTCACTGGATATTCACATCCCGACCCCAGCCCCTGCCCAGAAAACCACAGTGAAAAACTTCTCTAATGCAAATTTCACACTCCTCAAAATCGAGGTGGAATCCTTCAAAGCCCCCGGGCCTGTGGAAAATACGGCCCAGACCGCAGAATCCTTTATAAATGCATTCTATGAACACCTTCAGGAATGCATGGATCATGCAATCCCAAATAAAACCAAGACCCAATCCTCCAAAGGCAGGTGTCCTGTCTGGTGGACCCCAGCCATAAACAAACTATACAATAGAAGGAGGAAGCTACTACATGATAGAGCAAAATCCCAAAAAGGGAAGGCATCTCTGATCAGTATTAGCAAAAAACTATAGGCACTCATAAAATTGTCTAAGTCCAGCTTTGAGAGAAAAATTGCACAGGACACTAAAGATAATCACAAGGCTTTCTTCAGTTATGTTAGGAACCTGGGTGAGAATTCCCAGATATGCTCAGAATTAGTCCAAAATGACAAAAAATACACCGAACCCACAGACATTGCCAACATCCTAGCTGACAGGTTTAGCGCAAACTTCTCCCCCCTTTCCCCACCAAAAGGGCAAATATCTATCCCAGCAGAGTGCTACCCCCCTGACATCTCAGATGCTCAGGTAAGATCTGACATCTCCAAAGCAAAAAACACAGCATCAATGGGACCAGATGGTGTCCCGGGCTGCGTCCTACATGAACTCCAAGAAAAACTAAACCCAAACATAAAACTACTGTTCAGTCTCAGCCTTACTACAGGGTATGTACCCAAAGAGTGGTGTACAGCAGCAGTGGTCCCTCTCCATAAAAGTGGTGCCTCAATGGATCCTGGGAACTATTGCCCAGTAGGCCTGACTAGCTTGGTCTGCAAAGCTATGGAAGGATCTTCATGGACCTCATAAATAAAGATATTGGGGACCTACAGACACGGGAGCCTACCCAGTTTGGCTTTGTTAAGGGCAGATCCTGCCTCTTAAACCTGGTCAATTTCTTTGAAACAGTCACCAAGGCCATTGACGAGGGGAAGGTGGTCCACACAGCCTACCTGGACCTCGCAAAAGCCTTTGATACAATACCCCACTCGGGCGTTATAGATAAGCTAATAAACGAAAAGCAAAACGGCTATACAGGTAAAACCCGGTATATAAAAAGAGAAGTATATGAGAGAAAGCACTATACCGGGTACCACACAATAACGTCTTTATTTAAACAAAGTAAAAAGGAGAGGTGAGCACTTTCGCAACCTTCGTTGCTTCATCAGACAAAGAATTAACTGTTCAACTGCTTGTTTTATATCACTCTCAGTCAAAACATTTTTTCCAATTAGTGACATCATACAACTTTTGAAAATTTAAAGGCATATATGACAAGAATATTGTAAAATACGCATATGAATATAAAATATATATACAAAAATGTAAAGTATGTTCATATTTATGCATATCTAATTTAAAACAGTTAAATAATCTCATTAAAAATGGATATATATATATAAAAAGCATATAAATAAAAATGCATAGTATATTCATATTTATGCATATCCAATTTAAAAACAATTAAATAATCTCATAAAAATGCATATATATAATATATATATAAAAAATGCTTATATATATAATATATATAAAAAAGAATGCATAATACAAAATATGTAATAAAAGAAATATATGTATATATATATATTTTTATTTTATGCAAAAAATTAATTGTGTTGAAGGCGTCTAGCTTTAAGAAATGGAACCAGTGATGTACAACCATTTAAGCCTGGATATCTGTCAGCATTGAGCTTGATAATCCATCTTTGTTCTCGGCTCTCTGTGAAATTTTCTATATCTCCTCCCCTCACATTTCAGATATTAATGACTTTGCTCTTGTTACTATGGATATAGAGTCATTGTTTACAAGTATCCCGAATACATGGGGCATTAATATGATTAGAAATTTTCTTACAAGAAATAATTGCTTTACCAATGAAAAAGTACAACTTATATGCAGTTTGTTAGAGATTATTCTGGAAAATAATGTTGTATATTTTGAAGAACAATTCTTTCTGCAACAGATTGACGTTGCCATGGGCACACCATGTGCAAATAGTTATGCCAATCTATCTCTTACATTCTGGGAACAAACACATGTCTTTTCTGATAAGAATCCATTTATTAGTCAGCTTTTATGGTATACACGTTTTGTGGATGATGTTTTTTTATTATGGAAAGGCAATATATCTGAGCTTATATTATTTATTAACTATTTGCATACAACTACTGATTTTCTGAGATTCACATACAAATTTTCTACATCTGAGATTGATTTCTTAGATGTACATATAATTAAATCAGAGTTGACAGGTTTTACCAGCAAAATTTTTCACAAACCCACGAAGAAAATTACATACCTTCACAAAACCAGTATGCATCCTAGACACATTCCAAGAAATGTGCTCAAGGGGCAGGTATACAGAACACTAAGATTACACAACAATGATAAGGATGCAGTACTAGCTTTGAATAAATTGAAAACTGATTTTTTAAGAAGAGGATATCATATGGATGAAATAGATAGAACTATTTCTGATGCTTGGACACTCAGGGACTCTAAATGTAAAGCGTATTTTCAATCTTCTAATTCTATTACGTCAGATAGCAGTAATTTGAGAAATAATACACAAAATAATAGCATTAGAGTGGTTTTTCAGTATGCTAGTAATGTTATTCAGTATACTAATATTATTAAACAACATTGGCACATTTTACATGAGATTCCTTGTTTACATTCTTTTATTGGTAATGCACCTAGTTTCAGTTTCAGAAATAATCTAACATTAAAACAACAATTGTGCAATAAAGACATCAAAAAAACTACCTATAACTCCAGACGCAAAGGTACTTTCCTTGTAGGTCTTGCACTGCTTGTACACATATTCATAGTACTACACCATATATTCATCCTGTTAGAAATTTTACACTATACTCTCATTCATATGCAGACTGTAAAACCACAGATGTTATTTATTTTTGTTTCTGCCAAATATGTCATGCCTTCTATATAGGAAAAACAAATAGAAACTTAAAGGATAGAATATTGGAACACATAAGAGACATCAGAAATAACAAAACTACTAGTGCGCTTGCTCAACATGTTTTAAACACTGACCCTTCACACTCTTTCAAGTTCTTTGTTTTACAACATATACATAGAAATGTGAGGGGAGGAGATATAGAAAATTTCACACAGAGCCGAGAACAAAGATGGATTATCAAGCTCAATGCTGACAGATATCCAGGCTTAAATGGTTGTACATCACTGGTTCCATTTCTTAAAGCTAGACGCCTTCAACACAATTAATTTTTTGCATAAAATAAAAATATATATATATACATATATTTCTTTTATTATATATTTTGTATTATGCATTCTTTTTTATATATATTATATATATGCATTTTTTTATATATATATTATATATATGCATTTTTATGAGATTATTTAATTGTTTTAAATTGGATATGCATAAATATGAATATACTATGCATTTTTATTTATATGCTTTTTTATATATATGCATTTTTAATGAGATTATTTAACTGTTTTAAATTAGATATGCATAAATATGAACATACTTTACATTTTTGTATATATATTTTATATTCATATGCGTATTTTACAATATTCTTGTCATATATGCCTTTAAATTTTCAAAAGTTGTATGATGTCACTAATTGGAAAACATTTTTTGACTGAGAGTGATATAAAACAAGCAGTTGAACAGTTAATTTTTTGTCTGATGAAGCAACGAAGGTTGCGAAAGCGCTCACCTCTCCTTTTTACTTTGTTTAAATAAAGACGTTATTGTGTGGTACCCGGTATAGTGCTTTCTCTCATATGTTATAGATAAGCTCACCAGCTTAAATATAAACTCCTATGTCACTAGATGGGTTGCAAACTGGCTCAAGGACAGAACCCACATGGTTAGAATTGCTGGAGCCATGTCAGACTCCAAACCAGTTACAGGTGGTGTCCCACAAGGCTCAGTCCTGGGACCTCTCTTGTTCGGTATATATTTCTCGGAGGTACAGGCCAACACAGAAGGACTGTGGCTGACCAAGTTCGCAGATGACTGCAAACTGGGCGCCATAATCGACTCTCCAGCTGACACAAGCATCCTACAAAAGGGCCTCATAAAAACAGACAACTGGTGCCAGAGCCATGGCCTCAAGCTAAACGCCAAAAAGTGTATAGTCATCCCCTTTGGCAAAAACAAAGTGCCCACAAATTACCACATAGGTGGTAATCCATTAAGTAAGGAAGAAGTAATTACGGACCTTGATATCCAAGTTGATAGCAATCTCTCATTTGACAACCATGTGGCCAAAGTGGTTAGAAAAATGTTTTATATAGCTCACCTAATCATGAAGGGATTCACATCCAGATCAGGGGAGGTCATTGTGCCTCTTTACTCATCCCTCATCAGGCCCATAATTGAGTACAATGCCCCTTTTGGGATGTACCTTACCAGACACCTGCAGCAACTGGAATGACCCCAAAAGTACCTCACCAAGAGGATCAAAGGGCTCAAACAGATGCCATATGCTGCCCGGTTAAAGAAACTCCAGCTCTACTCAGTGGCATACCGCCTGCTCAGAGGTGATCTGTGCCTGACGTATAAAGCCATTTCCAACCCGGAATTAATGGACATGCTGCACCTCAGAAAATCCAAATCCCATTGAGCTACACGCTCGAGAGACTTGAACCTCAGCACTGAAATAAATAGGACATGCTGGAGGGACAGATTCATAACCCAGAGGCTCCCTTCACTCTGGAATAAAATCCCAGTCCAGGTTAGGCAGAGTCCCTCATTGACTCTCTTCAAGAGGAATCTTGATGAGTGGATGGGAGATCGTAGGTTTACCCCAGGTATCACTTCTGTGTCACTGTTAGACAGAGTCACAGTATACTAACCTCAAAAAAGGGCATAGCAAAATTCATTTAAAATGGGTGGTGAAAGCCAAACACACTCTGGCTAGGCTTATAAATGCCCTAGGGCAGATAGCCTAGTATGAACCTATGAACCTAAGGGACCAGTCAGTATGTTTTAAGCATTCAGAGAAAGTTAGAGGGTTGAAAAAGGAGAGGTTGCGGATTTGGATGTAGTGGTGTTGTTTATGCAATGGAGATGGGAAACAGTCAGTGAAGGCTAGTAGGTGATCGCTAAGTGGATCAGGTAATGTTCCGGCTTTGATGATAAGGTTTGGGTGAGTTGTTAGGATGCAATCAATGATAGTACCAGAGGTATCATTTTTTTTTGGTCTGGTTGGAGATTGTATTAGTTGGGAGAAGTTGTACAGGTTAATTGTGTAAAATAGGGCTTCAGAGTTAATAGTTTTCCAGTTGATGTTGGTATCACCGAGTATATAGGTTTCATTTTTTATATTGGAGGAGAACCAGGACAGCATGTTTTCAAGAGTTTTGATATTATCACCGGGGGTAATATAGAGGGAAGAGATACATATGGACTTGTGGTTGTTAATTTTCGTAAACTTATTATAATTTCAGCATTGGCAAAGGTTGGTATTTTATTGGAGTAGCAAGTTATGGTATGGGAGGAGGGGTAGATTATTGCTACTCCACCTCCTTTTTTGTGGGCTCTGTCATTGCGAATGATTTGGAAACTTGCTGGTAGGATTTTGCTTTCTTTTATATAGGTTTCAGCCAGGTTTCAGAAACAGCGGTAATGCCAGGGTGGTTATGGGAGAGCCAGACATGGAGGTAAGGGATTTTGTTTTTTAGGCTTTGTGCATTAAGTGTTGTGAGGCAAATGGGCTTCGAGTTTGTGGGTTGAGTGGAGGGTTTGGTGTGATTGATGTTGGAGATGGGTCTGGGGTTAGGGTGGATGTTGCCAGCTAGTGAGAAAGAGAGATGCGGTGGAGTAGAAGAGTGAGGCAGTGTGTTGGGCAAGGGTAGCTTGGGTTGTGTGAGAGTAGTGATTTTCTGGTACCACATTTAAGAGGGGAGTATGGGGGGGTTGGGTTGGGAGCAGTTTTGGTTTGAAAAATAGATTGGGTAAGAGGTAAAGAGTTCATGTGAGATGGATGAGTAGGATGGAAGTGAGGTTGATGGTAAGATGTAGTATAGTGTGTGTGAGAGTTATGACAACGATTGGGAAAAAGTGTGAGATATGTAAGAGAAGAGAGAGAGAGAGAGATTAGTAGGGTGAATGGGGTTATATGGAGAGATGTTAGATAAAGCACTGTAGAAGGTGTGGATATTTGGGGTGATGTAGATCTACAGGTGGGTGGGGTTTGACTTAGGTGTATTGTGATTGGAGAGGTGTTGGGTGTGCAGGTGTCAGGGGATGTATGTATAAAAGTGCAGGTAGTGGGGCGGGTGGAATTTGGGGGCAGGGTAGGGGAGCAGAGTGAGTCTGAAGGATGAATGGAGTGGGTTACATGTTCCGGGATGAGCAGCAGTCGCCAAACAGAAAACAATCAGTGAGAATGTTAGGAAATACAGAAATAGGACAGCAGAGCAGCCTATTGTTTTGTTTTGAATGTTACCTTTCTGTTTGTTTTTATTATTTATGCACCAATGGGGAGCTGCAGTCCACTGAAAAGTAGGAAAATAATGTAGTTATGCCAGGGGGTTTACAAAGAGACATGCAGTAAATTAAGACTCAATAGAGTACTAATTAAAAAGGAATTAAATATGGTATAAGTGAGTGCACTACTTGGGATTCCTATGAAGCAAGGGCAGAAAAGCTAAGTCAGAAGATGGTGCCTTTCTACATCAGATTTTCTGATTCTTCTGTAATTAAGCAGGAGTGTGAGGGAGTTGTGCAGGTTCAAAGTGGGGAAGGGAGATAGACACAAAGTAATACAAGGTTGTGAGCCAGAAAAACTGGACTAGGCCAGCTGCTAAGAAAACAATCAGGGAAGCAAAGCTTAGTCAGTTCCATGTCAGTGTAGTGCAGTACCTTCCTAAAAACTACAAATATTGTGCTACTAATCTAGTACAGTGTGGTGAAAAGGACCACTACTTCTATAGGGAAAAAAAACAATTGATGTATGGGCTGCAGGTACATAGGTAAACTTTTTCCAATTGAAAGAAAGTAGTTTTACGTAATTGACCTAGGAGTACAATAGGAAGAGAAAAAATGGGGGGGGGGGCAGTAGTGTGTATGCTTACAGTAAAAAACTATAGCAAACATTATTTAATCTGTCCTCTAATGTTTTGGATTAATTATGCATATTTCCACATTTATGTTCTCTCATATCTCTTACTTGTGTTATTATCCATATCCAAATGTGGAATCGCTAATAACAATACTTCAGGTTCAAATACAAAAATGTTTGTCTAATCAGAACAGTAACTTCAAAATATAAAAAAGCTAAATTAATAAACCCCAGAATAAATCATTGCATTATTGGTACTGTTATTTGTATCTTACTGAATAAAGACCTTGAGCCACAGAGAAAGTAATATGACAGGTGTATTTTAGTCACTCAAGAGTATCCATAGTTCTGATGAAGTGATTCAATTCCAGTCTTGTTTCGTCTACTGATAGCATTCCAAATTAATTTTTTCAGCTTTTGCCTTAGGGATTTGCAAGAAAAATAATCTTCTGCACAAGACAAGCATGCACCCACTTTATATATTGAAGAATGTCATAATTGGCCAATTTATGATTTTCATGAGACTTTATAAAGATGACACCATTTCAGAGGCTGTGTTTGACAAATTAACTACTTAATTTATAAACAGAGGCTATTCCATGCAAGACACTGAAAATTTTATTAAAGAGGTATTGTTGGTAAGTAGTACTAGAGGGAAACCTTACTTTTCCAAGAGAATCAGATTACAGGCCGAAGGTAATATTGGTGCAAATGCACGACACATATTCAAAGAAAATAGACTCCCAATAATATTTTCCAGTGACACTGATGTAGTATGTAACATAATTAGAAAGAGTTGGTTCCTGTTGATGGCAGTCACAATCTGGAAAAGGTCTTAGGAAATACCCCAAAATTTGTTTTCAGAAATAACATCTCTCTGAAATGCCATTCATGTTATAGGCACAATATTAATCATCAATACCAAGTCTCAGATCATATAGGGACATTTGCATGCTATTCCTGTAGAGCATGTAAGTACATTCAGACTTGATTTACTTATTACATTCAGTTTTTGGTGACAGGATTAATTCTGACTTCTATGCTGACTGCAGGTGCACAACTTTAATATATTATGCCTAATGTGTCAGGTGCAAAGCATTTTATGTAGGAAAGAAGAACTGGATGTTTAAAGATAGGGCACTGGAACACATTAGAGATTGCAGGAATTAGAAGACTATGAATGCATTTGCAACACATGCCATAGAGTTTGGCAAAGAGCATTTGTTCAGATTTTTCGTTACTAGGGAAAACATTAGAGGTAGGGACTTAAAGAACTGATCTGAGAAGAAGGAGCTATACTGGGTTACACAACTGAGAGCTGAAAACATCCTGTCTTAAAA